>NC_057799.1:255926958-256072967 GCF_018294505.1 Triticum aestivum | reverse complement strand
CCTGATCGCTACTTTGTTGGCACATGCTTTCTAGAATGTATTGTCTGATTGTATCCCTTGTTATGAGATAGGTACTAGCTAGAACACCCCTTTTAATGATGTATTTCATGGTATACATACATTGTGATGGAAGCATTACTTGGCTTGCCTTTTGTGTCACTCACTCATTTTTTATGATGTATCTCATGGTATACATACATTGTGATGGAGCATTAGTTGGCTTACCTTTTGTGTCAGCTCACTCATTGACGAATTTTTCAGTTTTGGTGTTTTTGCCTTTCTGTGGCCTCTTGGTTCATGAGTATGTTCATATTGATGCCTCTTGGTTCATGAGTATGTTCATATTGATGAATTATAGTGATATAAGTAGGGATGCAATAAATATTTGTAGGTTGCTTGCCAAATGAACCTCCTGTGTGGACCATTTGCTGCTTTGTGTTATTAGGAAATTTGGTTGCAATATTCATATAGAGAAATATGATTGACAAGTTCCAATATGGTGCTCAAGCTGAAAATGATATTTGAAACTACATGATGTATGAGGATGTTGTAATTTCATAATTTGACCCTCCGTCCGAAAATACTTGTCATCAAAATGGATAAAAAGGGATGTATCTAGAACTAAAATACGTCTAGATACATCTTCTTTTATCCATTTTGATGACAAGTATTTCCGGACGGAGGGAGTACTAATTATATATGTATAGACACACACACACACTACAACCTGAACAATATATGTGCTGCCTTTAATAAAATGTACTGGCCGGATGTTCTAGAGTTGGAGCAGAAGGGTTGAACAAAAGCTAATCGATCTTATTATAGTCATCGGTGTAGTGGTTTCGAACTTCAAAGAAATGGGAATGGTTTGATTGCACTCTTTAGAACAGTTTCTTTCTTTTCATAGTATTTAAAATTTGTTCCTTGGTGAATGTGGAGACTTAATGGCAAGTTAATTCTTTCACGCATAAATTTACAAATTTAGAATTTTCTTTCACATGGGGCTTGGCTGGTTTACGTTTAATTTTGCGCTACCGTTCCTCATTTTTTGAAGGGTCTGAATAAAGGAACGGTTCTAGCGACAAGTAGACAACGACTAACCCGAACTGTCGGGCTACAAATGCACTTCACACCTCATTTGTTCCCCTAGGGTTTACCCGGTCATCCACCTGCAACGTCGGGTCTGTAGCTTAGCTGTTGAAATTAGTCCACGGTCTGTGTTGGTATTCCTGTGGCAGCTCACAGCTTATTGTTGGATTTGTTGATTGTGCGAAAAGTAGGTTCGAAATGACTGTTTATGTTAACGCTGCAAGTTCATGGGACTAGGGATGTTGACCTTTGGTGAGTGTTTGTTGTGCTGAGGCTAACATTGGATTGAGTGGTCAAATTGGTGATTAGCTTGATCACTTTTTGGGTTCAGTTTGAGGGTAATATTTATATCTCCTTAGCAATGAATTTGAGAAGAAATTGCTTTATTTAACTCACTTGGAGGAACATATTATAATGTTATAATGTTATAATCCCCAAACAGAAGGCAGACATACAGTGCATAAATGCTTTCTGGTGTTAGAACCTTGAGTGATTGTTAATTTGCCTAGGGTGCTTGCCACGCTGACAGAAAATTTAGACCAATCATTATCTGACAAAGATGAAGTAGATTGCTGGTTTTATTCTTGTTCATTCATGATTTTCCTTTTTGATACTTGCCTTGCACACAATGTATGCCCTTCATGTTTAGTAGCTTTGCTTGTATTTCTGCGGTTATACCAACTTAATGTTGAACCTTTTCTCTTTCTCTTTTCGGCAATACAGGCTTTCCATAAGGTGGTCCGCAGCTGGGCCTCAAAGAAATTCATGACTGGATGGTAAGTCGTTCTACTAACTATAAAACCCACAAAAAAAGTCATGTGAAACGGATGGTAGAGCTGTATGATATTGCCAGCATTCAAATTCAGTGATTATCGATTAGGAAATAATTTAGGCAGATTTTGTCATAAGATTGCCAGGAGCATAGCTAAATAGTTTGGATAGGGACTCGGTGTGATATCTACTCTGGTTCTGGGTCTTATCTCTTTCTTTGAAAAGAATCAACATAAGAGATCAAGGGAATATCAAATAGGTCATGCTTGGTGCATC
The DNA here is from genome assembly GCF_018294505.1 of Triticum aestivum. NCBI lineage: Eukaryota > Viridiplantae > Streptophyta > Magnoliopsida > Poales > Poaceae > Triticum > Triticum aestivum. The sequence goes on along the minus strand of NC_057799.1, from coordinate 256,070,831 downwards.
ATTATGTATTATTCAACAACTAGAATGGGTGGCATGAACCCAGAGGATGTGTGACCATATTTTCCCCAGTTGCCAACCCGTAAGCCACAATTGACAGGGGATTTTGGAAATCCAAGTATTTTCAGTTAACTTCAGCATTCAGACAATTATGCTCCTCTAAAATAACTAGGAGCTTCTAATTGGACCCTTCAAGCAATGGTGTTGTTAATATAATATATTAGTTATTATATTATGTTACTAGAGTATTAGAATAACCTCTTGATATATGTGTTTATATGATTTTTCTCACATTTAGTGCAAAAATATTGATGGCCAAGCACTATATTGTGCATAAATAAAAATTCCAGTTTTTCTTTTCGTGGTTGCAGCAGTTTTTCTGTACCAATAGTGTGACATTACACTACTCTTCACTTTCATTGGCCACAGAACACTAAATAAGTTGGCAACGGATACCCTGTGGTCTACCATTATCATTATGTGTGCATTTTGGATCTATTGGATGTATGAATGTAATGCTAATCGACATTTACTGATGCAAAGGTATGTTATATTTGTAATACAAAATGATTCTTATTTGTACCTCCAACAGTTCTTCTTATATTTCTATTTGTAATATGAAATGATTCTTATTTGTGGTCTGGAGTCTGGTTGTGTTTGAACAAAGTCGGTCAGAATGATATAGTTGTTTTTTCAAGTTCGTTATATTCATTTTTCCAGAATAGTGATTATTTATTAGTTCACACAGTACATAGTACCACAGACCGTTGCAGGGATGTACATATATATGGTGATGTTTCACTACAATCTAAGTGTTTCAGTTCGTATTTAGCAGGATCACATGTTGACCAATGACACTTTGTTTTCTCACTAATCCAGTATACTCAAGAACTTGAATATTGTGTTTGCTGTGAGTTATTGACACTTCCTTGATTTTTGCAACTCAGGAGTGAAGATGGCCTTCCTTTGGTAGCCGTAGTGAATGAATTTTCTTCTAATTCAGGCCATGGTTGATACCGCTTGGTGGCTGGATCTGCCATGGAGTGGCTACCATGGGCCAACAAGAGCTCCACAAGAGGGCCAAATTGTTGTTCTTTCCCAGATCATCTAAATCAGATGGATGGGCTCCAAACTCCCAGTGCCATTTGTCACTTTTGTGTTTGAATTTTTACTCGAGTGCCTTTGGACATATGGTACTATGGAGAGGTGACATTAGCACAATTGATGGTTGCTTCTCCTCTCCTGTCGACTAAATCTCCTTCCTCTATATGTCAACATATCAACAAAACAAGAGATCTCTAATATCATTGTTTTATGGAGTTCACATATTGTTGAAGATTTTTGCTGACATGGAATAGTGAGTTTGTGACTATACATTCTTGTCCTATATGTGAATTGAAGATATACTGTCCTGTCTCTATGTGAATGCAAATATCCAGGTATGTACGCAAGTCCTAACTTTTATTTACATATTTATTTATGAAATGCATGCAAGCAAGTCACATCTTACAGACCATTGCTTACTTATAGGTAAATCTAATGAGTCATAAATTAACCGGTTGGAGATCGGTAGACAGTCAAGTCTATTGATAACTGGAGTTTAGAGCTCAAAATCCTTCTAACTTTTCTACTAATTGTATTTTCTTGACAGCTTTCAGAGAAGAACAAGTACTGTTAGTCATTCTCTGACATGTATAATACAATTTTGAAGATGTGAATGGATGTATTCATTTAGTAGAGTATTACTAGATGATGATTTCTTTTCTTCGTAGTCAACTGGTGTATATCCTGATATGTTTAGTTTGTTCCCAAATTAATTTGTAGAGTAGCTTGATCAATTGTACAGTCTCTCGGTGTATTAGTACTATGTTTTTTGGGCAGCTGGTAGAAATCAGTTTGTCATGACATGTGAAAATGAGTTTATTTACCTTCACTGTTGCTTTTATTAGCTAAAAAAATGTTTGTGAAATAGTTAGTTAGGCATCACAGTGAAGCTTGGCAAAGGGACTTATGTTGAGGCCTGCAAGGCAGGAAGCACTATATGTAAAGTGGTGCCCTCTCATGGATACTCATTTGTCAACTAATACATGACCATACTAGAGAAGCACACGCCTCGCACACATAAGGACCCTAACATATTCTAAATGTGTATGTGGACGATCTTTAAATACCTGGATGATTATTACTCCCTCCGTCCCATAATATAAGAACGTTTTTCGAGCTAACATAGTTTAAAAAATGTTCTTATATTGTGGGACAGAGGGAGTATTTAACACAAGATCAAGCAGTGCCCCATAGCACAAATTGCTATTGTTTGTGTTGAGTAGAAAAATTCATTCATTAGTTATGGGGCATCAAGAAGAGCAAACATCAATGCGGTGAGACATACCTGTTCCATATAACCATCTGGAAAGTAGTGAATCCTTTCACGTTGGCAAGGCACTGTGATCAACAGCCTAGCTCAAGCATGTCATAGCTCCTTGTATAATGCGTCGTTAGAACTCCCTGCACAAAGAATTCATTATGTGAACAAAGCATACAATTCAAGGGGCCTTCCACCTTAATTTATAGCGGCGGATTTTAACAGTTGGTCATGAGTTAATTTAACCAGTATTACCATCTAAACTGGTACTGCATGCAAGGATCAGGGATCCGCCACTCGCCTGATGAGGTAGCACCAATTTACAATGGCGGCTGCTATGAAATCATCCACCACTACCAGCACAGGCAACGCAAAGCAGCAAACGCAACTACAACTCCGCGTGACCAAGGTGACCACAGCAGGTCCTCAACGTGGCAACGGAACCAGCGCCGACGATATCACAGCAGCGGCGATGTTGCGACCCAAACAAGCACAACATCATCGAGGCAGCGGCACTGCCATAGTATTGCATCCCTCACCACGCAGCAGCGCCGTCGTCGATGGCTCCATTGACGCTTCATTGCAGAGCCGCCGTCCTCGACTTGTCGTGTCATTGGCATCAACGCTCGCTTCATTGCAGCACTGATGGCGAGCGTCGCCGACCTCAACTTGCCATGCCGCTGGCAGTAGCGCCCGCTCTTCATTGCAGCCCTCACGGAGCTCCATTGCAGCTCCGGGCGCCGTGGTGCCGGGCTCCATCGCAGCCCCGGAAGAGCTCCATTGCAGCTCCGGGTGCCGTGGTGCCGAGCTCCATTGTAGCCCCGGCCGCCGACGCCCACAGTATCCCGTTGTCAGCCGGCGTCCATACTCTCATCTCTGCAGGCTCGCAGCAGAGGCATTGAGCTTCGCAGCAACATAATCCAGCCATGGGTCGCTCCCTCTGCCTCACTTTCTCTTAGGACGTGCATAGAGGCCATCGATTTGGATGCATCGCTAGCAGATCGGGGAGGTAAGAGGGGCTTGAGGGAGGGAGAAACAGAGGAAGGGAAGAGGGAGGAGGGGCTTGGGGGAATTTGTGGCTGTCTGTTTCTTGGCTGGAGATAAGAGAAAGGGAGGGCGGTGTGAGGACCCCACAGAGGCACGTGGCGCACAAACAAGGCGGCTGGTGAAGAGCTATATATTTGTTTCCAAGTTAATCCCGTGGGCTATTTTGTTAACCATATAGCAAGTACCAGTACAACATTTCCAATACGTTTAGGTATTTCGTGTAATGATTTAATTCATTTTCTATCTCCCCCAAATAATTGTTTATAAATCGATGCACTATTCACCAACCGATGTCTCTGTACAGGTGGTCTTCTTGGTATAATCTTTGTTTCCACTGAGATAATTTCTTCTATATACAGTTATTTTAGTATCATAAATCATTCGGTGGATTATGAAAGTTTTCCATTTACAATATAAGCATAAGATTTTATTTCTCAAAATATAGGAGTTGCATGGACCACACCACCTTGTTCTATTTCATCAAAGAAACAAGAGTTTTACAGCGGGTAAGAGGCCAAGGTGCGCATAACTATAAGTAGCTGAAGATAAAAATACATTGTGATCATCCAACACCGAATTTGAGAATTTGAGGTTCACTAAATTGAGCATTTGTTTCTTCATTGGACAGGTCGGAATTCGCAAACATCCAAATGGGAAGGAAAAGATAATGTATCAGTCAAACTATCAAAACTAGAATTTCTCTCTGTCCTTTTGTTTTCATCGAGGCACAACAAAAATGCCAAACCAGCAATCTAGACAACAATATTAATGTTCGTAGACTGCGAAAGATCATCCACAGCACCACCACACCTAATCACTACTATGTGTGCCATATGATGGAAACATTTGCTACAGACGGCAAAAGGATGGTAACCCTTTGCAATTACTTTGTTCTGTTTCAGTGACATCGTATAAAATGATATACTAACTAACCTTTACTGTCATTTTTAGTACTTTGGGGTTCCCTTTTCTAAGAGCTCCCATTCCCCCACACATGGATGATGACCATGGTGAACTGCCAATCACTACTATAGACGGAACTACCGCTGTCACAGCCTGCTTTATCAAGGGTGTTGACAAAAGGGTCACCATCACTAGAGGCTGGAGCGACTTCTTCCGTCAGGCGCACATGGAGAAAGGTCAAGCATATGCTTTCGTCTTCAAATGCACTTTCAAGGGACTGCACCTGATCGTCTACTCAATATAAGCAAGTTGCTTGAGCCCCTTGTTATATAACTTAGCATTAGTATAGATGCCTACTAAGACTTCTATGTTTATCATCATTTTGAATCTTATGTAATCACCTAAGGCCATCCTCTGCATTTAACTGTCGGTCATTTGCTGCTTAGACTGATGTGTGGCATGCCTTTGAAACGGCTATGCTAAAAGAAATATAATCTTTTGCCTTCAAATGCACGTCCAAAGGCCTATGCATAATTGTCTATCACTATCGCTTGCTTGCTGCATGCAATATCATGAGTTATGCTTTGGAAGCAGCATTACTTTAAAAAAATGTTTCTTTGTCTATTGCATGTTCTCTGCTCATTGCAGGTATGCAAGCTTTGCTTTTTGAAACTCTTGGTGTAAAGAAAAATATTTTTGTTTCCCCTATCAAGAATATTAGCTCTAATAAGTCTAGATGTATGCCAATTGAAAAGGCTCTTATGCGTTTATTTTCATATGTTTCACTCTGTATCTACATATTTCAATGCACACTCTTTCCATACTTGGCTGCTGCTCGGCCTTTGCGCCATGGGCGCAACGGGTCATCTAGTGTGAGGAAAGGATGATGGAGACTATGATTCCCCCATAAGTCAGGATGAGACTCCGGACGAAAAAAAAATGAAAAGAAAAAAAGAGGCCAAAAAAAAGAGAAGGCCCAAAAAAATGAATGAGAGAAAAAGAGAGAAGGGACAATGTTACTATCCTTTTTCCACACTTGTGCTTCAAAGTAGCACCATGATATTCATGATAGAGAGTCTCATATGTTGTCACTTTCATATACTAGTGGGAATTTTACATTATAGAACTTGGCTTGTATATTCCAATGATGGGCTTCCTCAAAATGCCCTAGGTCTTCGTGAGCAAGCGAGTTGGATCCACACCCACTTAGTTTCTTTTGTTGAGCTTTCATACACTTATAGCTCTAGTGCATCCATTGCATGGCAATCCCTACTCACTCACATTGATATCTATTGATGGGCATCTCCATAGCCCATTGATACGCCTAGTTGATGTGAGACTATCTTCTCCTTTTTGTCTTCTCCACAACCACCATTCTATTCCACGTATAGTGTTATGTCCATGGCTCACGCTCACGTATTGCGTGAAAGTTGAAAAAGTTTGAGAACATCAAAAGTATGAAACAATTGCTTGGCTTGCCATCGGGGTTGTGCATGATTTAAATACTTTGTGTGGTGAAGATATAGCATAGCCAGACTATATGATTTTGTAGGGATAACTTTCTTTGGCCATGTTATTTTGAGAAGACATGTTTGCTTTGTTAGTATGCTTGAAGTGTTATTATTTTCATGTCAATATTAAACTTTTATTTTAAATCTTTCGGATCTGAACATTCATGCCTCAATAAAGTGAAATTACATTGAAGAATATGCTAAGTAGCATTCCACATCAAAAATTCTGTTTTTATCATTTACCTACTCGAGCACGAGCAGGAATTAAGCTTTGGGATGCTTGATACGTCTCCAACGTATCTATAATTTTTGATTGCTCCATGCTATTATATATTCTGTTTTGGATGTTTACTGGGCTTTATTATACACTTTTATATTATTTTTAGCACTAACCTATTAACCCTAGGCCCAGTACAAATTGCTGTTTTTTTGCCTATTTCAGTGTTTCGCAGAAAAGGAATATCAAACGGAGTCCAAACGGAATGAAACCTTCGGGAGAGTTATTTTTGGAACAAATGCGATCCAGGGGACTTGGAGTGGACGTCAAGAAATCACCGAGGAGGCCACGAGGCAGGGGGGCGCACCTATCCCCCTGGGCGCGCCCTCCACCCTCGTGGGCCCCTCGAGGCTCCACCGACCTAATTCTTCCTCCTATATATACCTACGTACCCCGAAACCATCGAGGAGCACCACAAAAACCTAATTCCACCGCCGCAACCTTCTATACCTGTGAGATCCCATCTTGGGGCCTTTGCCGGCGCTCCGCCGGAGGGGGCATCGATCACAAAGGGCTTCTACATCAACACCATAGCCTCTCCGATGATGTATGAGTAGTTTACCATAGACCTTCGGGTCCATAGTTATTAGCTAGATGGCTTCTTCTCTCTCTTTGGATCTCAATACAAAGTTCTCCTCGATCTTCTTGGAGATCTATTCGATGTAACTCCTTTTTCGGTGTGTTTGTCGAGATCCGATGAATTGTGGGTTTATGATCAAGATTATCTGTGAACAATATTTGAATCTTCTCTGAATTATTTTATGTATGATTGGTTATCTTTGCAAGTCTCTTCGAATTATTAGATTGGTTTGGCCTACTAGATTGATCTTTCTTGCAATGGGAGAAGTGCTTAGCTTTCAATCATGCGGTGCTCGATCCCAGTGATAGTAGGGGAAACGACACGTATTGTATTGTTGCCATCGAGGATAAAAAGATGGGGTTTATATCATATTGCTTGAGTTTATCCCTCTTCATCATGTCATCGTGCCTAATGCGTTACTCTGTTCTTATGAACTTAATACTCTAGATGCATGCTGGATAGCGGTCGATGTGTGGAGTAATAGTAGTAGATCCAGGCAGGAGTCGGTCTACTTGTCGCGGACGTGATGCCTATATACACGATCATGCCTAGATATTCTCATAATTATGCACTATTCTATCAATTGCTCGACAGTAATTTGTTCACCCACCGTAATACTTATGCTATCTTGAGAGAAGCCACTAGTGAAACCTATCGCCCCCGGGTCTATTCTCCATCATATTAATCTCCCGACAACTAGCTATTTCTGGCACCGTTTATTTTGCAATCTTTACTTTTAATCTTTATCATAAAAATACCAAAAATATTATATTATCATCTCTATTAGATCTCACTTTTGCAAGTGGCCGTGAAGGGATTGACAACCCCTTTATCGCATTGGTTGCAAGGTTCTTATTTGTTTGTGTAGGTACGAGGGACTTGCGTGTGGCCTCCTACTGGATTGATACCTTGGTTCTCAAAAACTGAGGGAAATACTTACGCTACTTTGCTGCATCACTGTTTCCTCTTCAAGGGAAAACCAACGCATGCTCAAGAGGTAGCAGGTAGCGTGCCCGTGCGTCATGCAATACTGTGCTGACGAAGTACACCGGGTGCTCGGCGAGGGCAGGAGCGTTGATGGGGTCTTGTACCTACTGAGTTTGGGGACCTGAAGACCTTGGCCGCTTGCGGGGGTAGCCAGGGCCTCAGGAGCACCACGTCGTGGGCCCTGGTCATCTGCTGGTACCGGCGAGGCCTCAGGAGCACCGTCCTGAAGCTGCGTTGTCTTGTCCTGTCGCGGGGCGTTGCCCGGCGAGCCCTTGGCCTGGTGCTCCTCCCGGACCGCCACCAGCACTGCACTGGCGGAGTGTGGCGTGGAGGCCAGGTAAAGCCCCAGGGGCTCAAGAGGGCGCGGCGCCACCATCACTGGCGGGCTGGTGAGGTACCTCTTGAGGTCTTGAAATGCTGCGTCAGCCTCCAGAGTCCACTTGAATTGCCCCTTCTTTTTCATCAGCTTGAAGAACGGGAGGGCGCGTTCTCCCAACTTGCAGATGAAGCGCCCCAATGAGGTCACGCAACCTGCCAGCTTCTGCATTTCCTTGAGAGTCTATGGCGGGCTCATCCTTTCTATGGCCTTGACCTTCTCTGGGTTTGCCTCGATTCCCCTGTGTGACACCAGAAAACCAAGCAGCTACCCCGGAGGGAACGCCAAACAAGCATTTCTCTGGGTTGAGCCGCAGATCCATCGCACGCGGATTGGCAAATGTTTCCTCTAGGTCCTCGATAAGGGTCCTTGCCTCTCGAGACTTCACTACTATGTCGTCGACATATGCCACGACATTCCTCCCGAGTTGCTGGCCCAGGGCGAAGTGCATCATTCGCTGGAAGGTTGCCCCAGCGTTGCGCAGGCCGAATGGCATGCAGGTGTAGTAGTACACCCCGCAGGGGGTCAGGAAGGCCGTCTTCTCAACATCTTGTACCGCCATCTTGATTTGATGATAACCCAAGAAGGCGTCCAGGAAGCACAACAAGTCACACTCGGCGGTGGAGTCGACGATCTGATCAATGCGCGGGAGCAGAAAGGGGTCTTGAGGGCAGGCCTTATTGAGGTTGGTGAAGTCGACGCACATGCGCTCCTTCTTGCCTTTCTTGGGGATGACGACCGGGTTCGCCAACCATTCCGAGTACCTCACCTCCCAAATCACACTAGTATCATGCAGCTTGCGGGTTTCTTGGACAATGAACGAGTGCTTCTCTGTGGACTGCCATCGCGCCTTCTGCTTCACTGGTCGCGCGTTAGGGCACACCCTCAGGTGATGCTCGATTATTCCCCTCGGGATCCCAACTAGGTCCTTGGGCTCCCACGCGAACACCCCTTTGTTTGCGCGCAAGAAGTCGACCAACACCTTTTCCTGCTCTAGAGGAAGGTTGGCGCCTATGGTGAAGGGGGCACCCAATGTTCCATCTTCATCGACCGGCACCTGCTTCGTTTCGGCCTGATCTTGAGAGAACAACTGCTTCTTCTTTGCTGGCGGGCTCATGGGACCTCTGGGGCCCCTTCTTTAGCCGGGCGCACCGCTGTCGCGGCCCTGAAGGCGAGCTTGAGGGCTGCCAGGGCTTCCTTGGTGTCTCCGGCCACGGTGAGGATGCCGCTGCTCCCCGGCATCTTCATCAGGTTGTAGGCAGGGTGAGTTGCCACCATGAACTTGGCCAGGGCTGGGTACCCAAGGATGGCGTTGTACGGGAGGCTGATGCGGGCGATGTCGAAGTCGATGAGCTCGGTGCGGTAGTTGTTGCGGGTGCCGAAGGTGACGGGGAGGCGGATCTGCCCCAGGGGGCTGGTGGAGCCATCGACAACCCCAGAGAAAGGCTTGGTGGGGCGGAGCTGGCCATGCAGTATGTGAAGCAGGCCGAAAGCCTCCACGGAGAGTACATTAAGGCAGGCTCCACCATCGATGAGGGTCTTGGTAACCGCCATGTTGCAGATTGTGGGGGTGCGGAGTATCGGGAGCGCGCCTGCGCCCGCGGTGGTCGTTGGGTGGTCCCTTGAGTCGAACGTGAGGTCGCCCTTTGGCGCCGCCCACCCCAAAGCGGCTCCCTGCTGCACGCGGGCGGCGCCCATTTGGCAGAAGAACTGCTTGACGTGGAGGTCCAAGGGCGGCGCCTGTGAGCCGCTGAGGAGGGCTGCGATGGCATGGGGCGCGGGTGCCGCGAAGAGGCCGCACAGCTACTCCCAGGAGGCCACGGAAGATCCCGGTAGGCTGAGCAGCTAGGCGCGCGATAGCCAACGAGGTCCATGGGAAACCAGTTGGCCATGACCTTGTCGTTGCCACCAGCCACCGAAATGGCCTCCTCTTACGCCTGAGGAAAGGGTGGCGGGTTTGACGCACCGTCGTAGCGAGGCGGCATCTCTGGCCTAAACTTGGGCGGCCACTGCACTTGTCGTAAGGCGGGGGTGAAGGCCCGGAGGCCCACGGCGCCTCCGTGCACGCCCGTCGATCCAGCCGGAGCGGCGGCGCCTACCATGAGAGCCGAACGGAGGGACGAGCAGACAGAGAGGCGGAGCGGGCGGAGAGGCAAGGCTTCAACGCACCCCTACCTAGCGCGCCAAATGTCAGATTCTGTGTTCCGTAGACCCTTGAGAGGTTTGAACTCTAGGGTGCGTGCGAAGAACTCATCCTCCCCGGTGTACCTACTCGCTAATCTCAATGCCTAGCTCGACGAACTAGATGTAGATGGGACACAGTAGTTTATCCTGGTTCGAGCCACCTTGCGGTGTAATACCCTACTCCAGCTTTGTGGTGGATTGCCTCGAGGGGCTGAGGATGAACTAGTACAGAACAGCCTCAGGAGGTGAGGTGTTCTTGTGCTCGATGAGCTGGTGGGTGCGAGGATAATCTGAATGATCTGTCCCTCTATATGGTGGTGGCTAAGTCCTATTTATAGTGGCCTTGGTCCTCTTCCCAAATGTAAGGCGGGAAGGGATCCCACAATGTCCAAATTTGAAGGGGGACAGCCAGTACATGCTACCTGACAAAAGTAGTCTTCGCCTGCAAAAGCCTCTGGTCGTGACGCCGTGGTGGGCTCAGCGATGACCTCCATTCTGCCGTCCTGGCGGTCTTGGTCTTGTTGCACCGAAATGGAAACATTTGGCTGATTCCTCGGGACTCCGCGCCTGAGCTTGTCTCCTTAGTGCAAAAGAGGAAACTGGTACACTGCGCCCGCTGGTGCCCGCCTGGCCTTGATCGTTATAGCTCACGTCACTTGAACCTTGCGAGGTGATCCTTGCATAAAAATCTCCCCTCCTCGGGAGTCAGCCTGAGGAGGCCGTCCCTCGAGGAGGTCTTGGTGTCGTCCGCCTCGCGAGGTTTGGCCCCTCGCGAGGGTCTTGGGTTGTTGATCCTGAAGCTGGGCCCAACCAGGCCGCCGATGGAGCCATGTCATGGGTCGCAGGCAAGCAAGTCTGGGCACCCCCGGTCTTAGGACGCCGACGGAGTTGGTCCAAGAAAAAGGCTAAGGCAAAGGGCATGGAGACAGTAACCTCCGCCGCTGTACCGAAGTATGGACAGGATTCGAAGACCATTTGCTATCATCGCAAGGAGACCGGTCACTAGAAGAGGAACTATAGCAAGTGGCTTGCAGAGCATGGCAAGAAGGCCGGAAATGCTTCTTCAGGCAAAGGTACACTTGTTGCATATGTTATAGACATTTACCTTGCTGACATACCTAGTCACTCTTGGGTATTTGATACCGAATCGGTTGTTCATAGTTGCAACTCGATGCAGGGGCTGGTAAGAACTGGGCGTGTGGCACAAGGGGAGATTGACAGCAGGGTCAACAATAAAGCAAGAGTTGCTGCGTTGGAGGTTGGCACGATGTAGCTCCAGCTTCCTTCTGGATTTATTTTGGAATTGAATAATCGTTATTACATTCCTGCATTTAGTCGGGAACATTATTTCTACCTCAGGTTTGATGAGTGAGGGTTATGAATTCAATTTAAAGGACAATGGTTGTTCGTTTTATTTGAGTGGTATGTTCCATGGCTATGCACCCATTGTTGATGGGCTATTTATATTGAATCTGGAACAAGAACCAGTCTATAATGTGAATGTCAAGAGGCATAAGCCTAATGAGATAAATCCGACATACTTCTGGCATTGCCAGCTTGGACACATTAGTTTGAAATGAATGCAGAAGCTCCATGATGATGGGCTCCTAACTTCGTCCGACTTCGGGTCGTTCAAGACATGTGAATCATGCTTGCTTGGCAAGATGACTAAGTCTCCTTTTGCAAAGAGTTGTGAGAGGGCATCCGAGCTGTTGGATCTTATACACAGTGACATGTGTGGTCCAACGAGCACAACCGCCAGAGGTGGCTATCAGTACTTCGTAACTTTTACCGACGACTTGAGTAGATATTGGTATATCTATATGATGAGGCACAAGTCAGAAACTTTTGAAAAGTTCAAAGAGTTTCAGAACGAGTTTGAGAATCAGCTCGACAAGACTATAAAGCTTCTACGATCTGATCGTGGAGGTGAGTACATGAGCCAAGTGTTCGATGATCATCTGAAAAGCCTAGGTATAGTACCTCAGCTCAGAACAGAGGAATAGGACCTTATTGGACATGGTCTGGTCTATGATGAGCAAATCGGATTTACCCTTGTCATTTTGGGGATATGCTCTAGAAACTACAACTTTCACACTTAACAGGGTACCATCAAAATCCGTAGACAAGACACCACATGAGATGTGGATCGGGAAGAGTCCCAGTTTGTCTTTTCTAAAGATTTGGGGTTGTGAAGCATTTGTCAAGCGACTTATGTCAGACAACCTTACACCCAAGTCAGATAAATGCATATTCATGGGATATCCGACGGAAACCTTGGGATATAGCTTGTACAACTGGGAGGAGAACAAAGTGTTTGTTGCTCGGAACGGGGTTTTCCTTGAGAAAGTTTTCCTCAGTCGGGAGGCCAGTGGGAGGACGGTCTGAGTCGAGCAAATTCAAGGACCACTCGGGGACGGCTCGGCTGGTGATGAGATCATACCGAAGTTAGTCAGGGAACCCGTAGTGGAAGCGGCACCGGAACCACGAAGGTCGGAAAGATTGCGTAGAGTGCGTGATGTATTGTTGCTAGAAAGCAACGAGCCCGCCACATATGCGGAAGCGATGGTGAGCCCAGATTCCAAGGCATGGCTGGAGGCCATAAGATCCGAGTTAAAGTCCATGGATGAGAATCAAGGCTCAGACTTGGTTGATCCGCCGCCTGGTGTAACAGCCATTGGTTGCAAATGGGTCTTTAAGAAAAAAACTGATGTGGATGGAAATGTTCAGATCCACAAAGCTCGGCTTGTCGCTAAGGGTTATGGACAAGTTCAAGGAATTGACTATGACGAGACTTACTCGCCGGTAGCGATGCTGAAGTCGGTGAGGATCGTACTAGCTATAGCTGCATATTTCGATTACGAGATAAGGCAGATGGATGTCAAGACGGCTTTCCTTCACGGAAAGTTAACCGAGGATGCGTATATGATACAGCCTGAGGATTTTTTTGATCCGACTAGCGCTAGTAAGGTATGCAAGCTCAAGAGATCCATTTATGGGTTGAGGCAAGCAGCTCAGAGCTGGAATATTCGTTTTGAGGAGGTCTTCAGTGGTCTCGGTTTCATCGAAAGCGAAGAGGACGCTTGTTTATACAAGAAGTTAAGTGGGAGCTCGATAGTGTTTTTGATCTTGTATGTGGATGACATACTACTGATTGGAAATGATGTTTTGATGTTGAACTCGGTCAAGGAATCATTGAATGGCAAGTTTTCAATGAAGGACCTTGGTGAGGCAGTTTACATTCTGGGCATCAAGATCTATAGAGATAGATCGAGGAGGCTGCTCAGCTTGAGCCAGAGCATGTACATAGATAAATTGTTGAAGTGGTTCAACATGAGTGAGGCCAAGAAAGGGTTCTTGCCTATCTCACATGGTATAAGGCTAAGCGAGACTCAGAGTCCTTCCACATATGATGAGCGAAGCAGGATGAGTCGGATTCCGTATGCCTCGGCAATTGGATCCATCATGTATGCCATGATATGTACACAGCCTAATGTTGCTTTTGCAATAACCCTAACAAGTAGTTACCAGGCCAACCCAGGTGAGAGTCACTGGGCAGTAGTAAAGACTATTTTGAAGTACCTGAAAAGGACTAAAGAGATGTTCCTAGTTTATGGAGGTGAGGAAGAGCTCATCGTAAGGGGTTACGCCGATGCTAATTTCCAAACCGACAGAGATGATTGTCGATCACAGTACGGATTCGTGTACGTCATGAACGGAGGAGCAATGAGCTGGATGAGTTCCAAGCAAGATAAAGTGGCCGATTCTACCACAGAAGCCAAATACATTGCGGCTTGTGAAGCTGCAAAGGAAGGTGTTTGGATCCGGAACTTTCTGGATGATCTTGGTATTTTCCCAGCCGCGGTAAAACCGTTGGACCTTTATTGTGATAATTCTGGTGCCATCGCACAAGCCAAGGAGCCGAGGAATCACCACAAGGTCAGATACATAGATCAGAAATAACACCTGATTCCAAAGATCGTAAAGAATGGTGATGTATAATTATGCAAAATTTACACGGATACAAATGTTGCAGATTCATTGACTAAGCCGCTTCCACAACCCAATCGTGAGGGGCACGTTAGAGCTATGGGCATCCGATGTCTATTTGATTGACTCTAGTGCAAGTGGGAGACTGTTGGAGATATGCCCTAGAGGCAAACATGTATGATGATATTTCCTATGTTTTTAAGAATAAAGATAGTCCTTGGACATTATCAATGACGTATATCAGCAAGTACGTGACTTGTTTGTGGGACTATGCATTGTATAATTATTGTCCTCAAAGGTCCCTAGTCGTAAGGGCTGTGTGGACACGCAGTCGACTAGACAAGCATATGACACGGTTGATGGCTTGGTCTCAGTAGCCATGGAGCATTGGATGCTAACCGGATAATATGGACTTGGAAGGATCTGGTTGGATTCGACATAGTTAGATCTGAGTTGAGATAAGGTCCGAGTCGGACAGACCCAACTATGAGACGTAGTGATATGTCATATGTGAGTCTCTAGTACAACATATGTTCTATCTCCTAAGACCTGAGCTCATGTACTCGGGATGGTGATACCTGCTTTGGGCCAACCAAACGCTACTCCGAGACTGGGTAGTTACAAAGGTAGGTGTCAAGCTTGTCTGGACCCATGCTACGAGACATGGTCAAGCAAGATGGAATTTGCCCCTCCGATCACGAGAGATATACTCTGGGCCCCTCGTGTGATCCGACCAGGATAAGCATGGCCATGCGACAAGGATTATGAGATAATCTGGTTTGTGGTCGACATCACTGGAACAAGAAAGAGGTCGGGCTATCACAAGGATGACAGACTCTCCTTGAGCCCGACAACATGTATCGTGTGGCAAAAGGAATGGAAGTTTGATTAGGTTCGCCAACCGGCTTCATTGTCTCCTTGGTGGTCAGCACGCCTTGCTAGAGGCCGCTACTAGCCGAGCAGGACAGAGGTGATCTGACCTGCGACCAAGCCGACTTGAACCTAAGGGGTCGCGCGCTTAAGGGAAGGAACCTGTGAGGCCGGATCGGACTCCACGAGTCAGATGTGATCCTACTCGAACTCGGATCCCGCTCGAACAGATTTTGGGCTTTAGGTTCCGTGCGAGGCCCAAGTGTTGAGCCCGCGACAGACGCCTATATAAATGGAGGTGCGGCACACTCATTTGGTTGATCGCATTGGCGTTGTCACTAGGGTTTGCATCTGTTGCGAATAGCCACTTCCACTCGTCCATTAGAGGCGGTGCACTTGGGTCGCTCTGGCGAACCTGTATGTGAGATCCGACGACCGGCTGTTCGAGGGAGATCGGACGAGGAGGAGACAATCCACGCGGACGCGCTGCCCAAACTCTTCTTCCGCTGCACGACACTGCGCGTCTAGTGGTAACGATCTGGGATCCATCTCCCGTAGCATGTTCTTGGTTCTTCTGCACGTAGGAATTTTTAATTTGCAGTTGACGCACCCTATCGTAGAACCCAACATGTCGATGCTAGTAAGCACAGCTAAGCTAGGCGAGCAAATTCCAACACCAAAGGTAAAGAAAATCACAGCTCCTTCTACCTAGCAAAGTGCTCCACGAGCTGATGTTCTGAAAGAAAAGGTTGCTCAATTTGTTCCCAGTTTGACACAACCATTGGTGCCTATGCCTCCAACCAAGCAAAATCCAGTGCAAACTGCTCCTGTTGCACAGACCGATGTCCAAACTGATGCTCCTCATTATTTCAATCACGTGTTCATCATGAAGCTTGACAAATTTGTGGAAAACTTATTCGATGGTGAAGTAGCATCTTTACCGATCCCTCCTGAAGTCCTTACTCAAGCTTCTGATCTTGTTCAAGATATGAGAGAAGATTCTGTTGAGATCAATTCCCGCACTGCCCGACTTAATGATCTTGACAACCGAATCAAAGCTACAACTTCCAAGTTTGTCATCAAGCAACTTGAAGAATCATACATGGATGTGAATTGAGCTTTGACTATCCTTCGAGACCGAAGATTGGGATTTCTTTCATATCTGGATAATATTGTTCGAAATGTCTGCCTTGATCATGAAGAACAAGGCACTAGCTATAATGATCTTGTCAAACGACATGTTGATCAATCTGCTCATGTCACATCCTAGCTAGTTCATGCATTAGAGTGTTGCATCATGTCTACTTTTCACAGAAAGTTGAAATGGGGATGACAGAAACCCCCAGCACCCCCCTGAACACAACTAGGGTTTACTAAAATCATTTTCAATGAACCTGAAATGCCCTTCATAAATGTTCACCATCTTTGGTCCTGGCTAAACCCTCTGCCAAAAATGGTTTCATATTTTTGGAGGCTATTCTGGATTTTTGCACCAAGCCATAAGTATTTGCATTTGGGCAATTTAAATCCTATAAATATTTTAAAATGCCCAAATAATCTTGAAGGTATTTTTAGGCTGTTGAGAATATTTTCAAATGTGCCTCTGAATATTTCCAGGTTTTTCCTAAATGGAATAGTATTTCTACTATTTCAAAACACAGAACAGAAACAAATAAAAAGAAAAACAGAAAGCAGAGAGAGAATCTTACCTGGCAGCCCACTGGCCGGCCCAGCACTGTGCTGGCCCGCGCCAGTCAGCTGCTTCCTCCCGCCAGAGCAGGCAGAGAGGTGACGCCGGCATGCGCGAGCTCGCCACGGCGCCACCTGCTTGCCGCTTCGCCCGTGGACGAGCTGGACGACCTCCACGTCGCGCCCCCGAGCCCCTGGACACCTCCATTCGCCCTCTGCACCTCTCCCTCGCCTCCCTCCACCATGGCCGACGCAGCCGCTGCCACCTCGCCGACGTAGCCGTAGCCACCGCCGTCTCCACGTCACCTGACCCTGTCCAGCAGCTCCTCCGTCGCCTTCTCCTTCGAGCAGGTCGGGCCCCGAGCGCCCGCTTGCCCCGAAGCCACTGCTCCGACCTCGCCTTCACCGCCCACCGCCGGAGATCCCCTTCGCCGTCACCACCGCAGCAGTTCATCCCCGACAGCGCCGCCTAGCTCATCGTCTTTGCCGTGAGCTTCTGCCCCTTCCCCTTCCTCTCATTCTTGCTGCCGCCCTCTGCCTCGACCGCAACAAGCAGCACCGCACGCGCCGCCGCCGAGCTCGTCGCCGACGATGCTCCGGCCACCCAACGGGCACGCCACCATGCCCAACGACTTCACCTCGTCACGTAGGCCACGTAGGACCTGGCCTTGAGCCTCCAAGAGCACCACAACGACAGGTCCGACCTCACCCGTACCCCGGCAGCCGCACAGCTCGTCGCCGGCGTCATTTCCGACGACCCCGAGCTTCACCTCCACCACCAATCAACGCGGGTTGCTCCTAGCTACGCGTAGGTGCCCTCCGCCGCCCCTTTGGTCGCCGGAGGAGGAATCCCGCAGCCTTCGCCGCGTCTGGACGTCGCCGGCGGCTAAACGCCGGCGAGTCAGCGTGGTTTGACCACGGGTTTGACTCCCCAGAGTCACTGACAGTGGGGCCCGCCTGCTAATTAACCTGAGTTAGAGTTAAATTAATTCTAATTAGTTTAGCTAACTAACAGTGACACTGACACAGGGGACCCACACGTCAGGTTTGACCTGGACCGCCCCGTTGACCGCTGACGTCATCATGACACACTGCTGACGTAATAAACAATTTGATTACTGGAATTATTTCTATACAGGAAATTCCAGAAAATATCACAAACTTCAAAAAATCATAGAAAATAATCTATAGCTCAGAATGAAAAGATTTATATATGAAAAATGATCAGAAAAATCCATTCTATCCATCTGTACTGGTTTCATGCATGTTTAAGCAAATTAACCTGCTGTTTAATGCAGAACAAGATAAAGCACTAATAAGGGCCATTTATGAACTTGGAATTTGAATCTTTGATTCAAAATAGTCCAAACCCATCTGGTCTTAGTTGCATTAGCCCAATACATCCATTCTGCCATGCCTCATGCATGCATCATATTGTTGCACTTTGCTTGGTGTTGATTGTGCTTCGATGTGTTCTTCGTGGTAGGTTCTGCCTCCGAGGATATTCACGAGTATCCAACTGAAGGGCAATATTCCACCACCACTCCGTCAGGCAAGCAACCCATTGATCATTTCGATACAAACCCATCTTCTCGCTTCTTCTCTCATTTACTGCATTAAAACAACGCGATTCAAACTGCTGTGTGTTGCGGTAGTTGAACCCACTTTCCTTTGCATGACCTGTCATTGCCACAGTAACTAGATGAAACCCACTAGCATGTGTAGGAGTTGATTGAGCCATGTTGTGTTCCTACAATGCTATGCTTGCTACGCTTAGAGTCGTGTCAGGTCTGGCTCATCAGGGTGATGAACTAGAGTGAAAGCATGTGTCAGTAATGAGAGTGAGGTGTTGAATATGTTTTGGTAAAGGTATCGATGAGAGGCCATGTAGGAGTACATGGTGGGTTGTTTCATTGAGACCATCCCTAAGAACTGAGATCTGTATGCGTGATTTAAGATTCAGCTACTACCACGCATTGGGCCCGAAACCAATGGACCCCCTCGGCTTCTTAATCACCCTTGTCCTCTGTCCAGGAGTTGCACGTAGTTTCTGGTGTTTGCAGTAAGCTGGAGGCCGTGGACAGCGCTGACCCGAGGGGTGGGCTGTGATGCGGTAGGCTCGTGGCCCGGTGTACCGAGTCGCCCGTTTGGTGTCTCGGGAACCCTGCACACATCGTTCGGGGCCGTATGTGGAAACCACGGCCGGACTCCCTGCGGATGGAACCTGAATAGGCGATAAACCTGGACTAGAGACTCGAGTGTTTAGGTAGGCTGTGGCCGACACCCACATTGGGCTTCCGCTTGAAGGTTGCCGAGTACATGTCGTGTAACGACGGTAAGTGGTGAGAGCGTGTGTGACGAAGTACACCCCTGCAGGGCATAAAACTATTCGAATAGCCGCGTCCGCGATAAAGGACTACTTGGTCGCTTATGCAGTTCATAGACAAGTAGATGGATACTACTAAAAGCCTCAAGTTAAGTGTGAGTACCGCGGATGGCTCTCTCGTGGGATGACGAGGGAGGATCCACGGTGGAGTATTGAGATGGTGATTAGTGGACTCGTGTGCGAAAACTATTTTACAAGTGGTGTCTCGTAGGATAGCTTAGCCAAGAGTCAAAGCTGGCTTGCTGCAATAACCCCACTACCTTCTTGAGAATGTACATGTATAGTAGGATCTGCTGTAAGACTTGCTGAGTACCTTTGTACTCATGTTGCTTCAATTACTGTTTTCAGACGGCAACACCGCCCCTTCCGATGGGTTCTATGTAGATCTCGACGATGACGAGTGACTTGCCACCCAGGTGGTGATCTAAGCTTGTGAAGGGCCTGCGTAGATAGACAGGCTTCGTCAAGCCTTCTTTCTTTCTAGTGTCTGTACCCAGACAAGTTGCTTCCGCATGTGCTTGTATGATTGTATGACTTGAGTGTCGGGTCATGTGACCCCTATCTGTATGAACATGTTATGTATGGCTCTCCGGAGCCCTTTAAATAAAGTACTTTGAGTTGTAGAGTTTTGTTGTGATGCCATGTTGTATTTACACATATCGAGCATATTGTGTGTATGATTGAAATGCTTGGTATGTGTGGGATCCGACAATCTAGTTGTTTATCCTTGGCAGCCTCTCTTATGGGGAAATGTAGTCTAGTGCCTCCTTGAGCAATAGTAGTCCGCTACAGCCCGGTTCAGCGGAGTCCTGCTAGCCCAGCACTACTGCTCTGGACACTTGACTGGCCGGCATGTGTTTCACATCGTTCCTGTGTCTGTCCCTTCGGGGAAATGTCACGCGGTGACATCCGGAGTCCTGCCTAGCCTGCTACAGCCTGGGTTCCCGGAGTCCTGTTAGCCCAGTGCTACAGCCCAGATTTACACGCTGCTGAACGACACGTTCGATGTTGATTCATGTATGCCTGTCCCCATATCTTAGTGCCGCTTTGGGTTCACGACTAGACATGTCGGCCCGGGTTCTCTATCATATGGATGCTAGCGACATTGTCATATACGTGAGCCAAAAGGCGCAAACGGTCCCGGGCCATGGTAAGGCGACACCCGTGGGAGTACCGTGCGTGAGGCCGCAAAGTGATATGAGGTGTTACAGGCTAGATCGGTGTGACTTAGAATCGGGGTCCTGACAGCGTTGGTATTAGAGCCAGGCTGCCTGTAGGTGCGTTAAGCCAAACTGGTCGATGTCGAGTCTAGAAATGCTTTAGTTATATGTAGGGGGATTGATTGTGGGGGGGGGGGAACGTAAGGCGCTTTTACTCCTTTACCTTATGCCCTCCGATCTGAGTCATTCTCTTCTCATTCTACGTGGGTTAAGGACTAGGCTCTCTTCTCTCTATCAGGTTCACGTGTTACTAATCCGTAGTAACTTATAGGATTGTTGGTTCCATGCTTCATTTCAGTTTCTACTACCTTTAGTATGTTGTCGGTTGAACCAGAACCTTGATATGATGTTGTTGAGTGGTTTTGCAAACTGTTGCGAATGTCTCAAATCTTCTTCCGAGCATTTACAGCCGTTATGCTGTCCGAATTCTCCTAGAAATTCTAATGCCTTTGCATTATTTCGTGCTTTCAGATGGCCACCCGTTCCCAGAATCAAGTGGTTCGTCTGACCCGGTGCCTCGATGTACCTAGTCACACGGCCATGCTGGTCCGAGTGATGGCTGAGACAGGCTATCGATGGTATCCCGAGTATACGTCGAGGAGCAGTTTCGAGACTTTAATCAAAGTCAATATCTTTGCACAGTCAGGATTTACCCTTCCTATCCTGGATCCACTGAACCCCTCCATGGCTCTTATGGACTTGGGGTTACCACCGAGATGTCCGTGCAGGACGAACCTTACTCGATGATGACTATCATACGAGCCAGAACTGCCTTGCTTCAGAACACTGACTTTCGCTATATGCCCATGAGGATTCACTACTCCGCACCACCACCGAGATGCTTGAGGACAAGGACCGTGAGAATCGTGCCTTGCGAATGGAGCTCTTTAATGCTCGTTCTGATCACTGGGCCACTCTGACACGGTTTGCACCTGCCGTGCAGGCTGGGTATATGGACATGAGGGACTTGTACCCCGTGCGGTCTGGTCTGCCAGATTGTATGGAATGGCGTGATGTAGGAGGCATCACCCCTCCTCGTGGACCCCGTCTGCCACCGTTTGTTGGACCAAGGCCACACCCGAGTCCTTATGGACCGCAAGCTCCACAGGACCGACTGTTTCCAGATGATCATGTTCAGCTCCCAGGACATGGTGGTGATTTCTATGAAGATTACTACGGAGACGTCTGAGTTGGTAGTAGTTTCACTAGTATTGTAACAGTTGTATTCCCCACAGTCCTGCGTGTCTTGTGGGATACGACTTGGTGTGTATCACGTTTCGGAGGTGTAGAAAAATAATGTATAGGAGCTTGGAATGCCTCTGATGAGATGTATCGTCTTTCATCGTAGCTGTACTCCAGCCTGGACTTGTACTAAACTATGTATGGTGTGTATGACCGTTGGTATATGTATGTCAGTTGCTATATTACCATGTCATACTGATGATCATCTCTGCATTCCGTGTTATCCATTACATTCCGCATTTCCCTGCCAAGATTTAGCCATCCTTGTCTAAACCGTTGTCTTGTTTCTCCTAGGATGGTCAACACCCGCAACAACCCTGCTGTCCAGGCGCAGGGTGAAGCCAATGCAGTTAGGGGGGAGAATCTGCCTCAACCGCCTTCTCTGGCCGAAGTCATGCTGGAGGCGGAAAGAAACAAGCGTGAGACTAACTGCTTGCTAGAGCGAATTGAGCAGAATACTGCACGCCATCAGAGGATCGACTTGGTGTCCATCAATGACTTTATCAAGTTGTACCCACCGAAGTTTAACCATTCCGTCGAGCCCCTCGATGCGGATGATTGGCTTCGCAGCATCACCCATAAGCTACGTTCTGCCAATGTAGCCGAAGCTGATAAGGTTACCTACGCTGCCTATCACCTCGAAGGCCCAGCTAGCCTTTGGTGGGAAAACTTTGAGGCTATGCGCCCAGCCGGCCAAATCACTACTTGGGCTGAATTCAGTGAGGCTTTTCGTGAGCATCACATTCCGGAGGGTCTCATAGATCGTAAGCGGGAAGAATTCTGCAACTTCACCCAAGGCAGACTGACTGTGGATGCATACAGTCGTGAGTTTGGAAATTTAGCACGCTATGCTCCTGAAGAGGTATCCACCGATGCCAAGAAGCAGGCAAGGTTCCGCAAGGGACTTAGCCCCGAGCTTCGCCGTGATCTTCGTCTGCACGAGTGCACCTCTTTCCAGAAATTGGTCAATAAGGCCATCAGTGCTGAGACAGGTCAGACTGACTATGATGCTTCACGCAAGCACTCTCGCGATTTTGGTTCCTCATCCGGCTCCGGATCTCAGAAGCGCCGGGTCTGGATTCCAAACACTGCTCTGCCACCTAGGTTCACTCTGAGGCCATCCTTTGAGGCGCCTCGCCCCAACCTGCAGTATGCACCGCCCAAGGTCTATGGTGGCCCCGCTGCTAATGCTGCTCCACGCCCCAATGTTGTGACATGCTTCAAGTGTGGAGAAACGGGTCACTATTTGCGCGAGTGCCCCCGGAACAACCCCAATCAACCTGGACAGTCCGTTGGCCGTGGTAAGCCAGCAGGAAAAACTTACTACGCCAAGCCAGCCACCACTGCACGTGGCCATGTCAACTACGTTTCAGCTGAAGAAACTCATGAGGATCCGAACGTCGTCCTTGGTACGCTCCTTTCTAATTGCCATCCGGCAACTGTTCTTTTTGATACTAGAGCATCTCATTCATTTATCTCTGAGAGCTATGCTCGATTGCACAACACCACATTTGGTGACATGCCCACCTCCATGGAAATTCAAACTCATGGTTCTAGATGGCAAACCTCTAGGATAAGCCATGGAAATGAAATTCTTGGCGACAGATTGGTCTTCCTTGCATCACTAATAGCTCTCAAGTCCTCGGACATAAACATCATCTTGGGTATGGACTGGATGTCAGCCCATTATGCTAAGATTGATTGCTCTACTAGAACTTTTCAACTCACCCATCCGTCGGGCAAGACAGTCAATGTTTTGACCCGAGTGTCTAAGCGTCAGCTTTACTCATTAAATGCCAACCCTCTTCCAGACCTTGAAGATGTTCCGGTAGTCCGTGACTTTCCAGATGTCTTTCCAGAAGAACTGCCAGGTATTCCACCTGACAGGGATGTTGAGTTCGTGATAGACCTTGTTCCAGGAACCGTCCCAATCTCTAGAAGACCTTATAAGATGGCACCCCTAGATCTAGCCGAGCTTAAGAAACAACTCGATGAGTCCTTGAAAAAGGGTTTCATCCTTCCTAGTTCTTCTCCGTGGGCTTGCCCCGTCCTCTTCGTCAAGAAGAAGGATGGTACGGATCGGATGGTTGTAGATTACCGACCTGTCAACCTAGTCACTATCAAGAACAAGTATCCGCTCCCCAGGATCAACGACCTGTATGATCAGCTCGCTGGATCCTCAGTCTTCTCTAAAATGGATTTGAGGTTGGGCTACCATCAAATCAAAATCAAGAACGGGGACATTCCTAAAACGGCCTTTGTCACTCGTTATGGCCAATACGAGTACACCGTCATGTCTTTCGGTTTAACCAATGCTCCAGCCACCTTCTCTCGGTTTATGAACTCGATCTTCATGGAGTATTTGGATAAATTCATCGTGGTATACCTCGATGATATACTCATCTACTCCAAGAATGAGGAAGAACATGCCGAGCATCTAAGACTAGTATTGACGAAACTTCGAGAGCATCGCCTTTATGCTAAATTCTCTAAGTGTGAATTCTGGTTGCCAGAAGTGACCTATCTAGGCCATGTAATATCTGGTAAGGGTATTGCTGTCAATCCCGAGCGAGTTCAAGCCGTCCTTGACTGGACTCCACCTGAATCGGCCAAGCAAGTTCGGAGTTTCCTTGGCTTAGCGAGCTACTGTCGCCGCTTCGTCGAGAATTTCTCCAAGGTTGCTAAACCTCTAACTGAACTCCTCAAGAAAGATAAAAAGTTCGAGTGGACACCACAGTGCGAGTTCAGCTTCCAGGAACTGAAAAGACGCCTGACATCTGCTCCCGTACTCATACCACCAGATTTTTCTAAGGACTTTGTTATCTATTGCGACGCCTCGCGACAAGGACTAGGTTGCATACTCATGCAAGATCGTCATGTGATTGCCTACGCTTCCCGACAGTTGCGTCCACATGAGGATAATTATCCCACACATGATCTAGAGCTTGCAGCCGTAGTCCATGCACTCAAACATGGCGACATTACCTTCTCGGTAACCGTTGCGAGATTTTCACCGATCACCACAGTCTGAAATACATCTTCACCCAACCGGATTTGAATCTCAGGCAAAGACGTTGGGTCGAGCTGATCACAGATTACGACTTAGGAATAACTTACACCCCGGGCAAAGCCAACGTCATGGCTGATGCGCTAAGTCGTAAATCTTATTGTAACAACTTGATGTTCAACAAAGTCAACCACTTCTCCACGAGGAATTTCGTAAGCTTAACCTTCACATTGTTCCTTGAGGATTTCTATCCACCCTGGTGGCGAAACCTACCCTTGCGGATCAGATCATCAAAGCTCAGAAGGTAGATCCGGGAATCTCCCGTATTAAGAGAAACATCAAGAAAGGAGTTGCGGATTGTTTCTCCGTTGATGACCAAGGTGTTGTGTTCTTTGGAGACCGTCTAGTGATTCCCAAGGTACGAAACCTGAGGCGTTTGATCCTTAAGGAAGCTCACGAATCTCCTCTCACCATTCATCCCGGTAGTACTAAAATGTATCAAGACCTACGCCAGAGGTTTTGGTGGACTAGGATGAAGAGAGAAATTGCTCAATACATTTCTAATTGCGACGTCTGTCGTCGTGTTAAAGCAGAGCATCAACGGCCTGCTGGCATCCTTCAACCTTTGGCTATTCCTGAATGCAAATGGGATAAAGTCGGTATGGATTTCATTACCGGGTTTCCCAGGACCAAGAGAGGGAATAATGCTATCTTCGTTGTTGTCGATCGTCTTTCCGTATGGATTTCATTACCGGGTTTCCCAGGACCAAGAGAGGGAATAATGCTATCTTCGTTGTTGTCGATCGTCTTTCCAAAGTAGCCCACTTCCTACCTGTTCGTGAGAGTATAACCGCGAGCCAGCTAGCTGACTTGTACATCTCCCGAATAGTGTCTCTTCATGGTGTTCCATTGGAAATTAACTCAGACCGTGGAAGTCTCTTCACCTCTCGATTTTGGGAAAGTTTCCAAAATGCTACGGGAACTCGTCTCTCCTTTAGCACCGCCTTCCACCCTCAATCAAGTGGTCAGGTAGAACGAGTTAATCAAATTCTGGAGGATATACTCCGAGCTTCTGTCATCTCTTTCGGCATGGATTGGGAGAAATGCCTTCCATTCACCGAGTTCGCTTATAACAATAGTTATCAAGCTAGCTTGGGCAAAGCTCCTTTCGAGGTTCTCTATGGACGAAAATGTCGAACGCCTCTTAACTGGTCAGAAACCGGGGAAAGACAACTCTTTGGCCCGGATATGATTCAGGAAACAGAAGAGCAGGTTCGCATTATTCGTGAGAAATTGAAAACAACCCAATCTCGCCAAAAGAGCCATTATGACCGCAAACATAAGGCTATGAATTTTTAGGTTGACGAGAAGGCTTACCTTCGGGTTACTCCTTTAAAGGGAACCCATCGATTCGCTATCAAAGGAAAATTGGCTCCTCGTTACATTGGACCCTTTCGCATTCTTGCCAAGCGAGGAGAAGTTGCCTACCAATTGGAACTACCTCCGCATCTTTCCAAGGTTCATGACGTCTTCCACGTTTCTCAACTCAGGCGTTGCTTCTCGGATCCTATCCGTGGAGTGGACCACGAAACGCTTGATCTCCAAGATAATCTCACATATCGGGAATATCCCGTTAGAATCCTTGATCAAGCCGAGCGTACCACTCGACGCCAAAACATCAAGTTTCTCAAGGTTCAATGGTCACACCATTCCGAGAAAGAAGCTACTTGGGAAAGGGAGGATCGTCTTCGACTTGAGTACCCCACCTTCTTCCCAACGGATCCTAAATCTCGGGACGAGATTCTTTTGATTGGGGGTGAGTTGTCACATCCTAGCTAGTTCATGCATTAGAGTGTTGCATCATGTCTACTTTTCACAGAAAGTTGAAATGGGGATGACAGAAACCCCCAGCACCCCCCTGAACACAACTAGGGTTTAATAAAATCCTTTTCAATGAACCCGAAATGCCCTGCATAAATGCTCACCATCTTTGGTCCTGGCTAAACCCTCTGCCAAAAATGGTTTCATATTTTTGGAGGCTATTCTGGATTTTTGCACCAAGCCATAAGTATTTGCATTTGGGCAATTTAAATCCTATAAATATTTTAAAGTGCCCAAATAATCTTGAAGGTATTTTTAGGCTGTTGAGAATATTTTCAAATGTGCCTCTGAATATTTTCAGGTTTTTCCTAAATGGAATAGTATTTCTACTATTTCAAAACACAGAACAGAAACAAATAAAAAGAAAAACAGAAAGCAGAGAGAGAATCTTACCTGGCAGCCCACTGGCCGGCCCAGCACTGTGGTGGCCCGCGCTAGTCAGCTGCTTCCTCCCGCCAGAGCAGGCAGAGAGGTGACGCCGGCGTGCGCGAGCTCGCCACGGCGCCACCTGCTTGCCCCTTCGCCCGTGGACGAGCTGGACGACCTCCACGTCGCGCCCACGAGCCCCTGGACACCTCCATTCGCCCCCTGCACCTCTCCCTCGCCTCCCTCCACCATGGCCGACGCAGCCGCTGCCACCTCGCCGACGTAGCCGTAGCCACCGCCGTCTTCGCGTCACCTGACCCTATCCTGCAGCTCCGCCGTCACCTTCTCCTTCGAGCAGGTCGGGCCCCGAGCGCCCGCTTGCCCCGAAGCCACTGCTCCGACCTCGCCTTCACCGCCCACCGCCGGAGATCCCCTTCGCCGTCACCACCGCAGCAGTTCATCCCCGACAGCGCCGCCTAGCTCATCGTCTTTGCCGTGAGCTTCTTCCCCTTCCCCTTCCTCTCATTCTTGCTGCCGCCCTCTGCCTCGACCGCAACAAGTAGCACCGCACGCGCCACCGCCGAGCTCGTCGCTGACGACGCTCCGGCCACCCAACGGGCACGCCACCATGCCCAACGAGTTCACCTCGTCACGTAGGCCACGTAGGACCTGGCCTTGAGCCTCCAAGAGCACCACAACGATGGGTCCGACCTCACCCGTACCCCGGCAGCCGCACAGCTCATCGCCGGCGTCATTTCCGGCGACCCCGAGCTTCACCTCCACCACCAATCAACGCGGGTTGCTCCCAGCTACGCGTAGGTGCCCTCCGCCGCCCCTTTGGTCACCGGAGGAGGAATCCCGCAGCCTCCGCCGCGTCTGGACGTCGCCGGCGGCTAAACGCCGGCGAGTCAACGTGGTTTGACCACGGGTTTGACTCCCCAGAGTCACTGACAGTGGGGCCCGCATGCTAATTAACCTGAGTTAGAGTTAAATTAATTCTAATTAGTTTAGCTAACTAACAGTGACACTGACACAGGTGACCCACACGTCAGGTTTGACCTAGACCGCCCCGTTGACCGCTGATGTCATCATGACACACCACTGACGTAATAAACAATTTGATTACTGGAATTATTTCTATACAGGAAATTCCAGAAAATATCACAAACTTCAAAAAATCATAGAAAATAATCTATAGCTCAGAATGAAAAGATTTATATATGAAAAATGATCAGAAAAAACCATTCTATCCATCTGTACTGGTTTCATGCATGTTTAAGCAAATTAACCTGCTGTTTAATGCAGAACAAGATAAAGCACTAATAAGGGCCATTTATGAACTTGGAATTTGAATCTTTGATTCAAAATAGTCCAAAC
This sequence comes from Triticum aestivum, assembly GCF_018294505.1. Lineage (NCBI taxonomy): Eukaryota > Viridiplantae > Streptophyta > Magnoliopsida > Poales > Poaceae > Triticum > Triticum aestivum. The sequence goes on along the minus strand of NC_057799.1, from coordinate 256,042,579 downwards.
CCATCTGGTCTTAGTTGCATTAGCACAATACATCCATTCTGCCATGTCTCATGCATGCATCATATTGTTGCACTTTGCTTGGTGTTGATTGTGCTTCGATGTGTTCTTCGTGGTAGGTTCTGCCTCCGAGGATATTCACGAGTATCCAACTGAAGGGCAGTATTCCACCACCACTCCGTCAGGCAAGCAACCCATTGATCATTTTGATACAAACCCATCTTCTCGCTTCTGCTCTCATTTACTGCATTAAGACAAGGCGATTCAAACTGTTGTGTGTTGCGGTAGTTGAACCCACTTTCCTTTGGATGACCTGTCATTGCCACAGTAACTAGATGAAACCCACTAGCATGTGTAGGAGTTGATTGAGCCATGTTGTGTTCCTACAATGCTATGCTTGCTACGCTTAGAGTCGTGTCAGGTCTGGCTCATCAGGGTGATGAACTAGAGTGAAAGCATGTGTCGGTAATGAGAGTGAGGTGTTGAATATGTTTTGGTAAAGGTATCGATGAGAGGCCATGTAGGAGTACATGGTGGGTTGTTTCATTGAGACCATCCCTAAGAACTGAGATCTGTATGCGTGATTTAAGATTCAGCTACTACCACGCATTGGGCCCGAAACCAATGGACCCCCTCGGCTTCTTAATCACCCTTGTTCTCTGTCCAGGAGTTGCATGTAGTTTCTGGTGTTTGTAGTAAGCTGGAGGCCGTGGACAGCGCTGACCCGAGGGGTGGGCTGTGATGCGGTAGGCTCGTGGCCCGGTGTACCGAGTCGCCCATTTGGTGTCTCGGGAACCCTGCACACATCGTTCGGGGCCGTATGTGGAAACCTCGGCCGGACTCCCTGCGGATGGAACCTGAATAGGCGATAAACCTGGACTAGAGACTCGAGTGTTTAGGTAGGCTGTGGCCGACACCCACGTTGGGCTTCCGCTTGAAGGTTGCCGAGTACATGTCGTGTAACGACGGTAAGTGGTGAGAGCGTGTGTGACGAAGTACACCCCTGCAGGGTAAAAAACTATTCGAATAGCCGCGTCCGCGGTAAAGGACTACTTGGTCGCTTATGCAGTTCATAGACAAGTAGATGGATACTACCAAAAGCCTCAAGATAAGTGTGAGTACCACGGATGGCTCTCTCGTGGGATGACGAGGGAGGATCCACGGTGGAGTATTGAGATGGTGATTAGTGGACTCGTGTGCGAAAACTATTTTACAAGTGGTGTCTCATAGGATAGCTTAGCCAAGAGTCAAAGCTGGCTTGCTGCAATAACCCCACTACCTTCTTGAGAATGTACATGTATAGTAGGATCTGTTGTAAGACTTGCTGAGTACCTTTGTACTCATGTTGCTTCAATTACTGTTTTCAGACGGCAACACCGCCCCTTCCGATGGGTTCTATGTAGATCTCGACGATGACGAGTGACTTGCCACCCAGGTGGTGATCTAAGCTTGTGAAGGGCCTGCGTAGATAGACAGGCTTCGTCAAGCCTTCTTTCTTTCTAGTGTCTGTACCCAGACAAGTTGCTTCCACATGTGCTTGTATGATTGTATGACTTGAGTGTCGGGTCATGTGACCCCTATCGGTATGAACATGTTATGTATGGCTCTCCGGAGCCCTTTAAATAAAGTACTTTGAGTTGTAGAGTTTTGTTGTGATGCCATGTTGTATTTACACATATCGAGCATATTGTGTGTATGATTGAAATGCTTGGTATGTGTGGGATCCGACAATCTAGTTGTTTATCCTTGGCAGCCTCTCTTATGGGGAAATGTAGTCTAGTGCCTCCTTGAGCCATAGTAGTCCGCTACAGCCCGGTTCACCGGAGTCCTGCTAGCCCAGCACTACTGCTCTGGACACTTGACTGGCCGGCATGTGTTTCACATCGTTCCTGTGTCTGTCCCTTCGGGGAAATGTCACGCGGTGACATCCGGAGTCCTGCCTAGCCTGCTACAGCCCGGGTTCCCGGAGTCCTGTTAGCCCAGTGCTACAGCCGGATTCACACGCGTTCGATGTTGATTCATGTATGCCTGTCCCCATATGTTAGTGCCGCTTTGGGTTCACGACTAGCCATGTCGGCCCGGGTTCTCTGTCATATGGATGCTAGCGACATTGTCATATACGTGAGCCAAAAGGCGCAAAAGGTCCCGGGCCATGGTAAGGCGACACCCGTGGGAGTACCGTGCGTGAGGCCGCAAAGTGATATGAGGTGTTACAGGCTAGATCGGTGTGACTTAGAATCGGGGTCCTGACAGCGTTGGTATCAGAGCCAGGCTGCCTGTAGGTGCGTTAAGCCAAACTGGTCGATGTCGAGTCTAGAAATGCTTTAGTTATATGTAGGGGGATTGATTGTGGGAGGGAACGTAAGGCGCTTTTACTCCTTTACCTTATGCCCTCCGATTTGAGTCATTCTCTTCTCATTCTACGTGGGTTAAGGACTAGGCTCTCTTCTCTCTATCAGGTTCACGTGTTACTAATCCGTAGTAACTTATAGGGTTGTTGGTTCCATGCTTCAGTTCAGTTTCTACTACCTTTAGTATGTTGTCGGTTGAACCAGAACCTTGATATGATGTTGTTGAGTGGTTTTGCAAACTGTTGCGAATGTCTCAAATCTTCTTCCGAGCATTTACAGCCGTTATGCTGTCCGAATTCTCCTAGAAATTCTAATGCCTTTGCATTATTTCGTGCTTTCAGATGGCCACCCGTTCCCAGAATCAAGTGGTTCGTCTGACCCGGTGCCTCGATGTACCTGGTCACACGGCCATGCTGGTCCGAGTGATGGTTGAGACAGGCTATCGATGGTATCCCGAGTATACCGTCGAGGAGCAGTTTCGAGAATTTAATCAAAGTCAATATCTTTGCACAGTCAGGATTTACCCTTCCTATCCTGGATCCACTGAACCCCTCCATTGCTGTTATGGACTTGGGGTTACCATCGAGATGTCCGTGCAGGACGCAGCTTACTCGATGATGACTATCATACGAGCCAGAACTGCCTTGCTTCAGAACACTGACTTCCGCTATATGCCAACATCACTCCCTGGGGCACAAGGGTACTATCAGGCTATGTACTGTGATCCTACCCATGAGGATTCACTACTCCGCACCACCACCGAGATGCTTGAGGACAAGGACCGTGAGAATTGTGCCTTGCGAATGGAGCTCTTTAATGCTCGTTTCTATCACTGGGCCACTCTGACACGGTTTGCACCTGCCGTGCAGGTTGGGTATATGGACATGAGGGACTTGTACCCCGTGCGGTCTGGTCTGCCAGATTGTATGGAATGGCGTGATGTAGGAGGCATCACCCCTCCTCGTGGACCCCGTCTGCCACCGTTTGTTGGACCAAGGCCACACCCGAGTCCTTATGGACCGCAAGCTCCACAGGACCGACTGTTTCCAGATGATCATGTTCAGCTCCCAGGACATGGTGGTGATTTCTATGAAGATTACTACGGAGACGTCTGAGTTGGTAGTAGTTTCACTAGTATTGTAACAGTTGTATTCCCCACAGTCCTGCGTGTCTTGTGGGATACGACTTGGTGTGTATCACGTTTCGGAGGTGTAGAAAAATAATGTATAGGAGCTTGGAATGCCTCTAATGAGATGTATCGTCTTTCATCGTAGCTGTACTCCAGCCTGGACTTGTACTAAACTATGTATGGTGTGTATGACCGTTGGTATATGTATGTCAGTTGCTATATTACCATGTCATACTGATGATCATCTCTGCATTCCGTGTTATCCATTACATTCCGCATTTCCCTGCCAAGATTTAGCCATCCTTGTCTAAACCGTTGTCTTGTTTCTCCTAGGATGGTCAACACCCGCAACAACCCTGCTGTCCAGGCGCAGGGTCAAGCCAATGCAGTTAGGGGGGAGAATCTGCCTCAACCGCCTTCTCTGGCCGAAGTCATGCTAGAGGCGGAAAGAAACAAGCGTGAGACTAACCGCTTGCTAGAGCGAATTGAGCAGAATACTGCACGCCATCAGAGGAACGACTTGGTGTCCATCAATGACTTTATCAAGTTGTATCCCCCGAAGTTTAACCATTCCGTCGAGCCCCTCGATGCGGATGATTAGCTTTGCAGCATCACCCATAAGCTATGTTCTGCCAACGTAGCCGAAGCTGATAAGGTTACCTATGCTACCTATCACCTCGAAGGCCCTGCTAGCCTTTGGTGGGAAAACTTTGAGGCTATGCACCCAGCCGGCCAAATCACTACTTGGGCTGAATTCAGTGAGGCTTTCCATGATCATCACATTCCGGAGGGTCTCATAGATCGTAAGCGGGAAAAATTCTGCAACTTCACCCAAGGCAGACTGACTGTGGATGCATACAGCCGTGAGTTTGGAAATTTAGCACGTTATGCTCCTGAAGAGGTATCCACCGATGCCAAGAAGCAGGCAAGGTTCCGCAAGGGACTTAGCCCCGAGCTTCACCGTGATCTTTGTCTGCACGAGTGCACCTCTTTCCAGAAATTGGTCAAGAAGGCCATCAGTGCTGAGACAGGTCAGACTGACTATGACGCTTCACGCAAGCACTCTCGCGATTTTGGTTCCTCATCCGGCTCCGGATCTCAGAAGCGCCGGGTCTGGATTCCAAACACTGCTCTGCCACCTAGGTTCACTCCGAGGCCATCCTTTGAGGCGCCTCGCCCCAACCAGTAGTATGCACCGCCCAAGGTCTATGGTGGCCCCGCTGCTAATGCTGCTCCACGCCCCAATGTTGTGACATGCTTCAAGTGTGGAGAAACGGGTCACTATTTGCGCGAGTGCCCCCGGAACAACCCCAATCAAACTGGACAGTCCGTTGGCCGTGGTAAGCCAGCAGGAAAAACTTACTACGCCAAGCCAGCCACCACTGCACGTGGCCATGTCAACTACGTTTCAGCTGAAGAAACTCATGAGGATCCCAACGTCGTCCTTGGTACGCTCCTTGTTAACTGCCATCCGGCAACTGTTCTTTTCGATACTGGAGCATCTCATTCATTTATCTCTGAGAGCTATGCTCGATTGCACAACACCACATTTAGTGACATGCCCACCTCCATGGAAATTCAAACTCCTGGTTCTAGGTGGCAAACCTCTAGGATAAGCCATGGAAATGAAATTCTTGTCGACAGATTGGTCTTCCTTGCATCACTAATAGCTCTCAAGTCCTCGGACATAAACATCATCTTGGGTATGGACTGGATGTCAGCCCATTATGCTAAGATTGATTGATCTACTAGAACTGTTCAACTCACCCATCCGTCGCGCAAGACAGTCAATGTTTTGACCCGAGTGTCTAAGCGTCAGCTTTACTCATTAAATGCCAACCCTCTTCCAGACCTTGAAGATGTTTCGGTAGTCCGTGACTTTCCGGATGTCTTTCCAGAAGAACTGCCAGGTATTCCACCTGACAGGGATGTCGAGTTCGTGATAGACCTTGTTCCAGGAACCGTCCCAATCTCTAGAAGACCTTATAAGATGGCACCCCTAGAGCTAGCCGAGCTTAAGAAACAACTCGATGAGTCCTTGAAAAAGGGTTTCATCCGTCCTAGTTCTTCTCCGTGGGCTTGCCCCGTCCTCTTCGTCAAGAAGAAGGATGGTACGTATCGGATGGTTGTAGATTACCGACCTGTCAACCTAGTCACTATCAAGAACAAGTATCTGCTCCCCAGGATCAACGACCTGTATGATCAGCTCGCTGGATCCTCAGTCTTCTCTAAAATGGATTTGAGGTTGGGCTACCATCAAATCAAAATCAAGAACGGGGACATTCCTAAAACGGCCTTTGTCACTCGTTATGGCCAATACGAGTACACCGTCATGTCTTTCGGTTTAACCAATGCTCCAGCCACCTTCTCTCGGTTTATGAACTCGATCTTCATGGAGTATTTGGATAAATTCGTCGTGGTATACCTCGATGATATACTCATCTACTCCAAGAATGAGGAAGAACATGCCGAGCATCGAAGACTAGTATTGACGAAACTTCGAGAGCATCGCCTTTATGCTAAATTCTCTAAGTGTGAATTCTGGTTGCCAGAAGTGACCTATCTAGGCCATGTAATCTCTGGTAAGGGTATTGCTGTCAATCCCGAGCGAGTTCAAGCCGTCCTTGACGGGACTCCACCTGAATTGGTCTAGCAAGTTCGGAGTTTCCTTGGCTTAGCGAGCTACTGTTGCCGCTTCATCATGAATTTCTCCAAAGGTTGCTAAACCTCTAATTGAACTCCTCAAGAAAGATAAAAAGTTCGAGTCGACACCACAGTGCGAGTTCAGCTTCCAGGAACTGAAAAGACGCCTGACATCTGCTCCCGTACTCATACCACCAGATTTTCCTAAGGACTTTGTTATCTATTGCGACGCCTCGCGACAAGGACTAGGTTGCATACTCATGCAAGATCGTCATGTGATTGCCTACGCTTCCCGACAGTTGCGTCCACATGAGGATAATTATCCCACACATGATCTAGAGCTTGCAGCCGTAGTCCATGCACTCAAACATGGCGACATTACCTTCTCGGTAACCGTTGCGAGATTTTCACCGATCACCAAAGTCTGAAATACATCTTCACCCAACCGGATTTGAATCTCAGGCAAAGACGTTGGGTCGAGCTGATCACAGATTACGACTTAGGAATAACTTACACACCGGGCAAAGCCAACGTCATGGCTGATGCGCTAAGTCGTAAATCTTATTGTAACAACTTGATGTTACAACAAAGTCAACCACTTCTCGACGAGGAATTTCGTAAGCTTAACCTTCACATTGTTCCTCGAGGATTTCTATCCACCCTGGTGGCGAAACCTACCCTTACGGATCAGATCATCAAAGCTCAGAAGGTAGATCCGGGAATCTCCCATATTAAGAGAAACATCAAGAAAGGAGTTGCGGATTGTTTCTCCGTTGATGACCAAGGTGTTGTGTTCTTTGGAGACCGTCTAGTGATTCCCAAGGTACGCAACCTGAGGCGTTTGATCCTTAAGGAAGCCCACGAATCTCCTCTCACCATTCATCCCGGTAGTACTAAAATGTATCAAGACCTACGCCAGAGGTTTTGGTGGACTAGGATGAAGAGAGAAATTGCTCAATACATTGCTAATTGCGACGTCTGTCGTCGTGTTAAAGCAGAGCATCAACGGCCTGCTGGCACCCTTCAACCTTTGGCTATTCCTGAATGGAAATGGGATAAAGTCGGTATGGATTTCATTATCGGGTTTCCCAGGACCAAGAGAGGGAATAATGCTATCTTCGTTGTTGTCGATCGTCTTTCCAAAGTAGCCCACTTCCTACCTGTTCGTGAGAGTATAACCGCGAGCCAGCTAGCTGACTTGTACATCTCCCGAATAGTGTCTCTTCATGGTGTTCCATTGGAAATTAACTCAGACCGTGGAAATCTCTTCACCTCTCGATTTTGGGAAAGTTTCCAAAATGCTATGGGAACTCGTCTCTCCTTTAGCACCGCCTTCCACCCTCATTCAAGTGGTCAGGTAGAACGAGTTAATCAAATTCTGGAGGATATGCTCCGAGCTTCTGTCATCTCTTTCGGCATGGATTGGGAGAAATGCCTTCCATTCGCCGAGTTCGCTTATAACAATAGTTATCAAGCTAGCTTGGGCAAAGCTCCTTTCGAGGTTCTCTATGGACGAAAATGTCGAACGCCTCTTAACTGGTCAGAAACCGGGGAAAGACAACTCTTTGGCCCGGATATGATTCAGGAAGCAGAAGAGCAGGTTCGCATTATTTGTGAGAAATTGAAAACAGCCCAATCTCGCCAAAAGAGCCATTATGACCGCAAACATAAGGCTATGAATTTTTAGGTTGACGAGAAGGCTTACCTTCGGGTTACTCCTTTAAAGGGAACCCATCAATTCGCTATCAAAGGAAAATTGGCTCCTCGTTACATTGGACCCTTTCGCATTCTTGCCAAGCGAGGAGAAGTTGCCTACCAATTGGAACTACCTCCGCATCTTTCCAAGGTTCATGACGTCTTCCATGTTTCTCAACTCAGGCGTTGCTTCTCGGATCCTATCCGTGGAGTGGACCACGAAACGCTTGATCTCCAAGATAATCTCACATATCGGGAATATCCCGTTAGAATCCTTGATCAAGCCGAGCGTACCACTCGACGCCAAAACATCAAGTTTCTCAAGGTTCAATGGTCACACCATTCCGAGAAAGAAGCTACTTGGGAAAGGGAGGATCGTCTTCGACTTGAGTACCCCACCTTCTTCCCAATGGATCCTAAATCTCGGGACGGGATTCTTTTGAGTGGGGGTGAGTTGTCACATCCTAGCTAGTTCATGCATTAGAGTGTTGCATCATGTCTACTTTTCACAGAAAGTTGAAATGGGGATGACAGAAACCCCCAGCACCCCCCTGAACACAACTAGGGTTTAATAAAATCCTTTTCAATGAACTCGAAATGCCCTTCATAAATGTTCACCATCTTTGGTCCTAGCTAAACCCTCTGCCAAAAATGGTTTCATATTTTTGGAGGCTATTCTGGATTTTTGCACCAAGCCATAAGTATTTGCATTTGGGCAATTTAAATCCTATAAATATTTTAAAGTGCTCAAATAATCTTGAAGGTATTTTTAGGTTGTTGAGAATATTTTCAAATGTGCCTCTGAATATTTTCAGGTTTTTCCTAAATGGAATAGTATTTCTACTATTTCAAAACACAGAACAGAAACAAATAAAAAGAAAAACAGAAAGCAGAGAGAGAATCTTACCTGGCAGCCCACTGGCCGGCCCAGCACTGTGGTGGCCCGCGCCAATCAGCTGCTTCCTCCCGCCAGAGCAGGCAGAGAGGTGACGCCGGCGTGCGCGAGCTCGCCACGGCACCACCTGCTTGCCGCTTCTCCCGTGGACGAGCTGGACGACCTCCACGTCGCGCCCCCGAGCCCCTGGACACCTCCATTCGCCCCTGCACCTCTCCCTCGCCTCCCTCCACCATGGCCGACGCAGCCGCTGCCACCTCGCCGATGTAGCCGTAGCCACCGCCGTCTCCGCGTCACCTGACCCTGTCCTGCAGCTCCGCCGTCGCCTTCTCCTTCGAGCAGGTCGGGCCCCGAGCGCCGGCTTGCCCCGAAGCCACTGCTCCGACCTCGCCTTCACCGCCCACCACCGAAGATCCCCTTCGCCGTCACCACCGCAGCAGTTCATCCCCGACAGCGCCGCCTAGCTCATCGTCTTTGCCGTGAGCTTCTGCCCCTTCCCCTTCCTCGACCGCAACAAGCAGCACCGCACGCGCCACCGCCGAGCTCGTCGCCGATGATGCTCCGGCCACCCAACGGGCACGCCACCATGCCCAACGAGTTCACCTCGTCACGTAGGCCACGTAGGACCTGGCCTTGAGCCTCCAAGAGCACCACAACGACGGGTCCGACCTCACCCATACCCCGGCAGCCGCACAGCTCGTCGCCGGCGACCCCGAGCTTCACCTCCACCACCAATCAACGCGGGTTGCTCCCAGCTACGCGTAGGTGCCCTCCGCCGCCCCTTTGGTCGCCGGAGGAGGAATCCCGCAGCCTCCGCCGCGTCTGGACGTCGCCGGCGGCTAAACGCCGGCGAGTCAGCGTGGTTTGACCACGGGTTTGACTCCCAAGAGTCACTGACAGTGGGGCCCGCCTGCTAATTAACCTGAGTTAGAGTTAAATTAATTCTAATTAGTTTAGCTAACTAACAGTGACACCGACACAGGGGACCCACACGTCAGGTTTGACCTGGACCGCCCCGTTGACCGCTGACGTCATCATGACACACCGCTGACGTAATAAACAATTTGATTACTGGAATTATTTCTATACAGGAAATTCCAGAAAATATCACAAACTTCAAAAAATCATAGAAAATAATCTATAGCTCAGAATGAAAAGATTTATATATGAAAAATGGTCAGAAAAATCCATTCTATCCATCTGTACTGGTTTCATGCATGTTTAAGCAGATTAACCTGATGTTTAATGCAGAACAAGATAAAGCACTAATAAGGGCCATTTATGAACTTGGAATTTGAATCTTTGATTCAAAATAGTCCAAACCCATCTGGTCTTAGTTGCATTAGCCCAATACATCCATTCTGCCATGTCTCATGCATGCATCATATTGTTGCACTTTGCTTGGTGTTGATTGTGCTTCGATGTGTTCTTCGTGGTAGGTTCTGCCTCCGAGGATATTCACGAGTATCCAACTGAAGGACAGTATTCCACCACCACTCCGTCAGGCAAGCAACCCATTGATCATTTCGATACAAACCCATCTTCTCACTTCTGCTCTCATTTATTGCATTAAGACAACACGATTCAAACTGCTGTGTGTTGCGGTAGTTGAACCCACTTTCCTTTGCATGACCTGTCATTGCCACAGTAACTAGATGAAACCCACTAGCATGTGTAGGAGTTGATTGAGCCATGTTGTGTTCCTACAATGCTATGCTTGCTACGCTTAGAGTCGTGTCAGGTCTGGCTCATCAAGGTGATGAACTAGAGTGAAAGCATGTGTCGGTAATGAGAGTGAGGTGTTGAATACGTTTTGGTAAAGGTATCGATGAGAGGCCATGTAGGAGTACATGGTGTGTTGTTTCATTGAGACCGTCCCTAAGAACTGAGATCTGTATGCGTGATTTAAGATTCAGCTACTACCACGCATTGGGCCCGAAACCAATGGACCCCCTTGGCTTCTTAATCACGCTTGTCCTCTGTCCAGGAGTTGCACGTAGTTTCTGGTGTTTGTAGTAAGCTGGAGGCCGTGGACAGCGCTGACCCGAGGGGTGGGCTGTGATGCGGTAGGCTCGTGGCCTGGTGTACCGAGTCGCCCGTTTGGTGTCTCGGGAACCCTGCACACATCGTTCGGGGCCGTATGTGGAAACCTCGGCCGGACTCCCTGCGGATGGAACCTGAATAGGCGATAAACCTGGACTAGAGACTCGAGTGTTTAGGTAGGCTGTGGCCGACACCCACGTTGGGCTTCCGCTTGAAGGTTGCCGAGTACATGTCGTGTAACGACGGTAAGTGGTGAGAGCGTGTGTGACGAAGTACACCCCTGCAGGGTATAAAACTATTCGAATAGCCGCGTCCGCGGTAAAGGACTACTTGGTCGCTTATTCAGTTCATAGACAAGTAGATGGATAGTACTAAAAGCCTCAAGATAAGTGTGAGTACCACGGATGGCTCTCTCATTGGATGACGAGGGAGGATCCACGGTGGAGTATTGAGATGGTGATTAGTGGACTCGTGTGCGAAAACTATTTTACAAGTGGTGTCTCGTAGGATAGCTTAGCCAAGAGTCAAAGCTGGCTTGCTGCAATAACCCAACTACCTTCTTGAGAATGTACATGTATAGTAGGATCTGTTGTAAGACTTGCTGAGTACCTTTGTACTCATGTTGCTTCAATTACTATTTTCAGACGGCAACACCGCCCCTTCCGATGGGTTCTATGTAGATCTCGATGATGACGAGTGACTTGCCACCCAGGTGGTGATCTAAGCTTGTGAAGGGCCTACGTAGATAGACAAGTAGAAAGACAGGCTTCGTCAAGCCTTCTTTCTTTCTAGTGTCTGTACCCAGACAAGTTGCTTCCGCATGTGCTTGTATGATTGTATGACTTGAGTGTCGGGTCATGTGACCCCTATTTGTATGAACTTGTTATGTATGGCTCTCCAGAGCCCTTTAAATAAAGTACTTTGAGTTGTAGAGTTTTGTTGTGATGCCATGTTGTATTTACACATATCGAGCATATTGTGTGTATGATTGAAATGCTTGGTATGTGTGGGATCCGACAATCTAGTTGTTTATCCTTGGCAGCCTCTCTTGTGGGGAAATGTAGTCTAGTGCCTCCTTGAGCCATAGTAGTCCGCTACAGCCCGGTTCACCGGAGTCCTGCTAGCCCAGCACTACTGCTCTGGACACTTGACTGGGCGGCATGTGTTTCACATCGTTCCTGTGCCTGTCCCTTCGGGGAAATGTCACGCGGTGACATCCGGAGTCCTGCCTAGCCTGCTATAGCCTGGGTTCCCGGAGTCCTGTTAGCCCAGTGCTACAGCCCGGATTCACACGCATTCGATGTTGATTCATGTATGCCTGTCCCCATATGTTAGTGCCGCTTTGGGTTCACGACTAGCCATGTCGGCCCGGGTTCTCTGTCATATGGATGCTAGCGACATTGTCATATACGTGAGCCAAAAGGCGCAAACGGTCCCGGGCCATGGTAAGGCGACACCCGTGGGAGTACCGTGAGTGAGGCCGCAAAGTGATATGAGGTGTTACAGGCTAGATCGATGTGACTTAGAATCGGGGTCCTGACAGCTCAGTAGAAACAGAAGAAGCGAAAGAAAATTGCAAAGAAGAATGCTCCTCCTCCTAGGAAAGAAAATTCACTTGAGCCAGAATTCCTTCGCTAACAAATGATCAAGTCTCAGATGCTCCTCCATCGACAAGGCCAACTAGACCAGTGCGTGTGGCCTCCCTTGTTCATGAGGAAATTCCCGCTCAGTCACATGTACCAGAAGAAGGTGAAATTCTTCAGTCTAAACCTGAAGCTTCTCCTGCACGTGAGGAACCAAATGTTTTGGTTCCTCCCTCTGCTCAACAGCCGACTCCCGATTAACAACCTCAACAAACTCCAGTGCCTGGTCAATCTCAGAGCCACCTATTGAAGAATCTCCTCCCTCTCAATTGCGAATTTCACTCAACACAGCGACAAGAATCTCAGATGATGGACTGTCCGGTCACAAATCAGTTTCTACTCATCATGACGACTCCATGTGTTGGGCAACGTTGCATGGGAAATAAAAATTTGATGGAAATAAGCCCTAGAGGCAATAATAAAGTTGTTATTTTATATTATATTTCCTTATTCATGATAAAGGTTTATTATCCAGGCTAGAATTGTATTGATCGGAAACTTAAATACATGTGTGAATACATAAACAAATACTGTGTCCCTAGTAAGCCTCTACTAGACTAGCTCGTTGATCAAAGATGGTTAAGGTTTCCTAACCATAGACATGTGCTATCATTTGAAAATGGGATCACATCATTAGGAGAATGATGTGATGGACAAGACCCATCCGTTAGCTTAGCATAATGATCGTTCAGTTTATTGCTATCGCTTTCTTCATGTCAAATACATATTCCTTCAACTATGAGATTATGCAACTCCTGCATACCGGAGGAATACCTTGCGTGCTATCAAACGTCACAACGTAACTGGGTGATCTAAAGATGCTCTATAGGTATCTACAAAGGTGTTTGTTGAGTTGGCATAGATCAAGATTAGCATTTGTCACTCCGAGTATCGGAGAGGTATCTCTGGGTCCTCTCGGTAATACACATCATAAGCTTGCAAGCAAATGACCAAGGAGTTAGTCATGAGGTGATGTATTACAAAACAAGTAAAGACACTTGTTGGTAACAATATTGAACTAGTTATGAAGATACCGACAACCGAATCTCGGGCAAGTAACATACCAATGGACAAAGGGAATTACGTATGTTGTCATAACAGTTCGACCGATAGAGATCTTCGTAGAATATGTAGGAGCCAATACGGGCATACAAGGTCCACTATTGGTTATGATCAGAAATGTGTCTCGGTCATGTCTACATAGTTCTCGAACCCATAGGGTCTGCATGCTTAACGTTCGTTGACAATATAGTGTTATATGAGTTACATGTTTTCGTGACCGAATGGTGTTTGGAGTCCCGGATGAGATCGGGATTTGACAAGGAGTCTCAAAATGGTCGAGAGGTAAAGATTGATATATAGGACGATGGTATTTGGACACCGGAAGTGTTTCGGGACATACAAGGAAGGAATCGGGTCACCGGAAGGGGTTCCGGGCACCCCCGTCAAGTTATGGGCCTTATTTGCCAAAGGAGGGGACAAACCAACCCACAGGGGCTGGTGCACTCCCTCCCTTGTTTGGCCAGCCACAGGGAAGGAAAAGGGGGAGGGCTAGCCCCTCCTACCTTTCCCTCTCATGGGAGAAAGGAAAAGGGGGGGGGGTGCCACCCTCCCCTGCCTTTCCCCGCACTCCAAATAAGGAAAGAGGGGGGCGCGGCTTGGGAGGGACCCCAAGTAGGATTCTGTCAGGACCCTGATCCTAAGTCACACCGATCTAGCATGTAACACATCATATCATTTTGCGGCCTCACGCACGGTATTCCCACGGGTGCCACCTTACCTGGCCCGTGACCATTTGTGCCTTTTGGCTCACGTATATGATAGTGTCGCTAGCATCCATATGACAGAGAACCCGGGCCGACATGACTAGTCGTGAACCCAAAGTGGCGCTAACTTACGGGGACAGGCATACATGAACCTACATCGAACGTGTCGGTCATCAGCGTGTGAATCCGGGATGTAGCAACTGGGCTAACAGGACTCCGGGAACCCGGGCTGTAGCAGGCTAGCAGGACTCCGGAAGTCACCGCGTGACATTTCCCCGAAGGGACAGACACAGAAACGAAGTGGATCACATGCCGGCCAGTCTAAGTGTTCCAGAGCAGTAGTAACTGGGCTAGCAGGACTCCGGTAACCCGGGCTGTAGCAGACTACCATGGCTCAGTGGAAGCACTAGACTACATTTCCCCATAAGAGAGGCTACCAATGATAAACAACTAGGTTGTTGGATCCCACGCATACCAAGCATTTCAATCATACACACAATATGCTCGATGTGTGTAAATACAACATGGCATCACAACAAAACTCTACAACTCAAAGTATTTATTCATTAGGCTCTGAAGAGCCAGATATTACAAACATGGGTCTGATGACCCAACATTCAAGTCATACAAGCAACAAGCACAAGCGGAAGCTTAACATGTCTGAGTACAGACAACTACAAATGAAAAGACTGAGAAGCCTGACTATCTACAAGACCCTGCCGAGGGCACAAGATCATAGCTGAGGTAACAAGCTAAACGTCGAAATCCACGCGGAACTACTAGTGAGACTGAAGTCTCTCTACAAAAACATAAATTAAGCAAACGTGAGTACAAATGTACCCAGCAAGACTTACATCAGAACTAACTACATATGCATCAGTATCAACAAAGGGGGTGGTGGAGTTTAACTGCAGCAAGCCAGCTTTGACTCGGTGGCTATCCCGAACTACGATTGTTGTAACTCTTTTGAGGTGGCGCACACGAGTCCACATATTCACCATGTCAATACACCACTATGGATCCGCTCCCGTCTTCCTACGAGAAGGCCATCCATAGCACTCACGCTTATCTTGCGAGTTTTAGAGTATCCACTTCAAGTTATCTATGAACTGTTATAGGCAACCCAGAAGTCCTTTACCGCGGACGCGACTATTCGAATAGATCATTTATAACCCTGCAGGGGTGTACTTCTTCACACATGTTTACACCACTTAGCGTCTACACACGACATGTGCTCGGTAGACTTCAAGCGAAAGCCGGCGTGGGTGTAGACCACGACCTACCTAAACACTCAAGTCTCTAATCCAGGTTTATCGCCTATTCAGGTTCCATCCGCAGGGAGTCCGGCCAAGGTTTCCACATGCGGCCCCGAACGATGTGTACAGGGTTCCGCGACACCAAACGGGCGCCCGGCATACCCGGCCACGTGCCTACCGCATCACAGCCCACCCCTCGGGTCAGCGCTGCACACGGCCTCTAGCATACTACAAACACCAGAAACTACTTGCAACTCCTGGACAGAGGAGTAGGGTGGTTAAGAAGTCGAGCGAGGTCATATTTCAGGGCCCAATGCATGGTAGTAGCTGTTTCATGGATCACAAACACAGAACTCAGTTCCTGAGGACGACTTCAATGAGACAACCCACCATGTACTCCTACATGGCCTCTCACCGCTACCTTTACCAAATCGTGTTCACACACTTAGCTCACACACAGTAGGACATGTTCATCACCATTCTAATTCATCCCCGATGAATCAGACCTGACACAACTCTAAGCAATAGCAGGCATGACAAACAAGCATGAATGAGTAGGCACATCAGGGCTCAAACAACTCCTACTCATGCTGGTGGGTTTCATCTATTTACTGTGGCAATGACAGGTCATGCAGAGGAAAAAGGGGTTCAACTACCGCAGCAGGTAACAGATGAATAGTTGTTGTCCTAATGCAGTAAAAGAGAGCAAAAGCGAGAGAGTGGGATTGTATCGGAATGAACAAGGGGGTTTTGCTTGCCTGGCACTTCTGAAGATAGTATAGCTCTTCATCGGTGTCATCGAACTCATCGCCGGATCAACGTCTACTGAGGGGGAACAAATACCGGCAACAGAGAGGAAACACAATCAATGCAATGCACAATATGATGCATGATCATGACATGGCAATATGAGTGTGTTGGGCTAATGCAACTACAACCAGAAAGGTTTGAGCTTATTTGAACCAAAGATTCAAATACAAACTCAAGTTATGGGTTCATATAAGTGCATTAAAATGTTGACCTAAACAGCAAGGTTAAGTTGCTCTAACATGCATGAAACCAGTACACATGGATAGATTGGACTTTTCTGATCATTTTTCATATATAACTTATTTCATTCTGAGTTATGGTTGAATTTCTATGAATTTTAGAAGTTTAGGATATTTTCTGAAATAAATAAATCATTTCTGATTTATTTAAAATCCAGAAAGTATTTACGGCGTCAGCGTGACATCATCATGACGTCAGCAGGTCAACGGGGCTAGTCCAGGTCAAACCATACCTGTAGGGCCCACTGGTCAGTGACACAGAGTCAGCTACAGAGGCTGACACGTGGGACCCGGTCAATGCTGACGTGGCCAAGTCAAAGGTGACAGGCAGGGTCCTCTGAGATAAGTACTAATCTAACAGAGAAGTTAAACTAATTATTTTAGGCACTGGGGCCCGCATGGTAGTGGCACTAGGGGGTGATTACCGGGGTGTTTAGGCCCTAATTAAGTGGCCACGTCGGCGGCTAACCGCCGGTGACACAAAGCCGCGGCGGCGTCGTTCGTCCTGGCGATTCCGGCGACAAGAGGGGGCGGGGTTGGGCTCTACGGCTGCGGAGCAACGAGGCACGTCGGGTGGTGGCCATGGGCGGTGCCGGGGCGGACTACGACAGCGACGGCAAAGACGACAGCGGCGGTCGGAGCACGGCTATGCGCAGGCGCGGTGCTGCAGCTCGAGGCGAGCGAATGGAGGTGCTAGGCAGCACCTAATGGGCAGCAGGAGCACGCCGGAGCAACTAGTAGGAGCGGAGGGGCTCGGGGGCATGGAGCTCACCGGCCATGGCGGACGACGGCTTCGGGTGCTCGCGGGGCAGCGGCTATGGGGCGTGCACGAAGGAAAAGGCGGAGTGGAGAGGTTCAGTGGCTCACAGCGAGTCGTCCGGTGCAGATGGCGGGGTCGGGGAGGTGTCGGAGCGAGTGGGGCGGCGAGGGGGATCTCCGGCGACGACAGTCGGGGACGAGCTCGGGGTCGTTGCTTGGGGGCGTTTGGCGTCGTGTCAAAGCTTGCATCGACGTAACCCTTTACAGACTTAAGCATCGCTACGGGACAGAAAGTCTCATCGTAGTCAACTCCTTGAACTTGTGAAAACCCCTTTGCCACAAGTCGAGCTTTATAGACGGTGACATTACTGTCCGCGTCCGTCTTCTTCTTGAAGATCCATTTATTCCGAATGGCCTTTCGGCTTTCAGGTAATACTTCCAAAGTCCATACTTTGTTTTCATACATGGATCCCATCTCGGTTCATGGCCTCTAACCATTTGTCAGAATCTGGGCCCACCATTGCTTCTCCATAGCTCGTAGGTTCACCGTTGTCCAACAACATGACCTCTAAGACAGGTTTACCATACCACTCAGGAGTTCTACGTACCCTTGTCGACCTACAAGGTTCGATAGTAACTTGATCTGAAGCTTCATGATCATCATCATTAGCTTCCTGTTCAACTGACGTAGGTGCCACAGAAACATCTTTCTGTGATATGCTACTCTCTGCTTGAAGTAAAGGTTCAACAACCTCATCAAGTTATATATTCCTCCCACTCAATTCTTTTGAGAGAAATGCTTTCTCGAGAAAGGACCCGTTCTTAGCGACAAACACACTGCCTTCGGATCTGAGATAGAAGGTATACCCAACCGTTTCTATTGGGTATCCTATGAAGACGCATTTGTCCGCTTTGGGTTCAAGCTTTTCTGGCTGAAGCCTTTTGACATAAGCATCGCAGCCCCAAACCTTAAGAAATGACAACTTAGGTTTCTCGCCAAACCACAATTCATACGGTGTTGTCTACACGGACTTAGATTGTGCCCTATTTAAAGTGAATGTAGTTGTCTCTAACACAAACCACAAAATGATAGTGGCAGATCGGCAAGACACATCATAGAATGCACCATATCCAATAGGGAACGATTACGACGTTAGGGCACACCATTACACTGTGGTGTTCCAGGTGGTGTCAACTATGAAACAATTCCACATTGTTTTAAGTGATTGCCAAACTAAAACTCAGATAGTCTCCCCCTCGATAAGATCATAGGAATTTGATCTTCTTGTTATGATGATTCTCAACTTCACTATGAAATTGCTTGAACTTTTCAAACGTCTCAGACTTGTGCTTTATTAAGTAAATATACCCATATCTACTTAAATCATCGGTGAAGGTGAGAAAGTAATGATATCCACCCGCACATCAACGCTCATCGGAGTGCACACATCAGTATGTATGCTTTCCAACAAGTCACTTGCTTGTTCCATTGTTCCAGAAAACGGGGTCTTAGTCATCTTGCCCATGAGGCATGGTTCGCATGTGTCATGTGATTCAAAACCAAGTGACTCCAAAGGTCCATCAGCATGGAGTTTCTTCATACGCTTTACACCAATATGACCTAAGAGGCAGTGCCACAAGAAAGTGGTACTATCGTTATCAACTCTACATCTTTTGGCATCAATGTTATGAACATGTGTATCATCACTATCGAGATTCAACTAGAATAAACCCCTCATAATGGGTGCATGACCATAAAATATATTACCCATATAAATAGAACAACCTTTATTCTCGGATTTAAATGAGAAACAATCTCGCATTAAACAAGATCCATATATAATGGTCATGCTCAACGTAGGCACTAAATAACAATTATTCAGTTTCATCACTAATCCCGATGGTAATCAAAGAGCGAGCGTGCCGACGATGATCACATCAACCTTGGAACCATTTCCCACGCGCATCGTCACTTCATCCTTCGCCAGCCTCCATCTATTCTGTAGTTCTTGCTTTGAGTTGCAAATGTGAGCAACCGAACCAGTATCAAATATTCCAGGAACTACAACAAGAGTTGGCAAGGTACACACCACTAACATGTATATCATATATACCTTTGTTGACATTGGTACCCTTCTTGTCAGCCAGATACTTGGGGCAGTTCCGCTTCCAGTGGCCAGTTCCCTTGAAATAGAAGCACTCAGTCTCCAGATTGGGAACAGTCTTGGTTTCTTCACGGGAGAAGCAACTGCCTTGCCACCTTTCTTGAAGTTTCCCTTCTTTCCCTTCCCTTTCTTGAAACTAGTGATTTTGTTCACCATCAACACTTGATCCTCCTTCTGGATGTCTGATTCAATGACTTTTAGCATTGCGAACAGCTTGGAGACTGACTTGTTCATCCCTTGCATGTTATAGTTCAACACAAAGCTATTGTAGCTAGGTGGTAGCGATTGAAGAACTCTGTCACTGTCAGCCTCTGGCGGGAGCTCAACTCCCAACTCAACCAGACGATTGTAGTACCCGGACATTCTAAGTATGTGCTCACTGACAGACCCGTTCTCCTCCATCTTGCAGGCATAGAACTTGTCGGATTTAGGGTTCCGGCAAAACCCTTGAGGTTCGAACACTGGGGTGCGCACGAAGATCTCTCCTCTCCCACGCTGTCACACTCCACGATCTCACGGACTAGCTCGCCAAACCCAAAGAACATGAGGAGACAATATTTATAGTGGTTCGGGCCACCGTTGTGGTGTAATACCCTACTCCAGTGTGTGGTGGTGGATTGTCTCTTGGGCTGAGGCTGAATAGTACAAGGGAAGAATAGCCTCCTAAGGAGAGGTGTTCTTGTGCTTGGCGAGCTGGTGTGTGGGTGAGGATCGCTCAAGATGAGTTCTGGTGGGTGAGGATCCCATCCCCCCTACTAGGGTGACTAGTCCTATTTATAGAGGCCCTGGTCCTCTTCCCAAATATTGAGCGGGAACGGATGCCACAACGGACAATTTGAAAGGGGAGAGCTAGTACAAGCTATCCTGACAAAAGTAGTCTTCGCCTGCCAAAGGCTCTGGTGGTGACGCCGTCTTGGGCTCCACGATGACCTCCGTCTTGGCGTCCTGCTGGTCTTGGTCTCGTTGCACCGATATAGAAACCTTTGCTTGACGCCTTGGTACTCCTCGCCTGCGCTTACCCCCTTAGCACCAAAGGGGAGCAAGGACACTATGCGCGCTGGCGCCCGCCTGGCCTTGATCGTCATGGCTCACGTCATGAGAACCTCGCGAGGTTTGCCTTGCCATGATCTCTCCGCCCCTCGCGAGAAAGCCTGGTGAGGCCGCTCCCGAGGAGGTCTTGTGTCGTCCGCCTCGCGAGGCTTGGCCCATCGCGAGGGTCTTGAGTGCTTGCTAGTGAAGATGGGACGTACGGGCCCGCTTGTGGAGCCACGTCGTGGGCCGCAGGCAGGCTAGTCTGGGGACCCCCGTTCCCAGAACGTCGACAGTAGCCCCCGGGCCCAAGGCGCGCTCGGACTTGGCTTCGAGGCAAAGCCAATGGGCAAGTGCGAAGCACCGCGGGCCCCAATAGCCTGCGGCCTTGGTCGACGTGTGGCGGTTGATTGGATGTGGGCGTCTCCGCTTCCCCACGCTGCCTCGGCAACTGCCCGACATGACGACTCCCGGCTGCATGCAAGGAAAAACCATCATTACCTTTGATCGTGGGGGCGTTGGTTGGCCTTTCCTGCTATAAATGGGGAGGGGGCAGAGCCCCTGTCGCCCATCTCTTCCCATTCCGCTCGCTTCTCCCCCTTCGCTCCATTGCCAGTAGTGACACCAATGGTGCCCATCCGAAGGTTTTCCGCTGCGGAGAAAGGAATGACTCCCCGTGATGAGCCAGGGCCGCTTCCGCCGAAGAAGAGGCCGGCCCACCACCGTGACAGGGTGGTGATGCAGGAGGTGAAAAGGCCTTGGTACGAGCGGCCTCCTCCTGGGTATCCGTTGCCCCTGTACGCCCAAGCTGAGGGCTCAGGAGGAAGAGGCGGCGAGCGGCGCCGCACGCGCCGCGGCCATGGTTGCCGCACCGCGGTAGCACGCGTCGCTGCCCCCGGAGTCCACGCCACGGATTCCTCGCGCGAACTTGTGTTGTGGGCGGCGATGCCTCCGCACACTTGGATCCGCTTCCCTTCCTTCTTCTCTGCCGAGATGCCGCCAAGGGGGCCCCTCGAGCTTTGGCTCCAGCACGCCGCCTGCGATGCGTCGGCGACTGGAGCGGAAATTGAAGCCGTCTCCGCGGGCAAGATCTTCATGACTCGAGGCTGGGGTGAGGTCGCTCGAGTGTGCCGCGCGGAAGGCTCCCTCGCAATCCACTTTGAGTACGACGGTGCCTCCATGCTGTCCTTCAAAGTCTTCGACGCGGAAGGCCGCCGCCTGGAGTGCTGCTCCGGAAGGGGCCGTCAGGATAGTGCCACAGCAGGGGCAGGGCCTGCTGTCCGTGTCGCCCACGGCTCCTCTGGTAGCAGCAGCGACGCCTGGGAGTCCAGCGATTCTCCCGAGCTCTACGAGACTCCGGAGATGAGCGACGACAGCTACGTGCCCCCAAGCTCTCGCCGCGCCTGGAGCAAGGCTGCAGCGTCTGGCCGTCGCCGCCGCTGATCTGGATGAGGTTGGCACCAGCCTCCCATGGCCCACTGTTGATGATGGCTTCGGCCACTGGGGCACGCATAGATAGGGCTTCTAGAAGTTCTTTCCTTTTGTTCCCTGCGAGGAATCGAGAAATACCTCGCGGGGGCATGTAAATGGTCCGCAATGTCCTTTGTTGATATTACCCTTATTACAAAATTGTGCATGTGCGTGTCCCGCCGCGGCTCGGTTTTCCCTTTCCAACCTCGCGACGGCTTGGTGCTCTACGCTGGCAGGTCCCGGTCCCCAGGCAGGCTGCGGCCGTCACTGGTATGCCAGGTCGCGATGCCGTGGTCAAGGCCAGGAGGTGAGCGGCCCGAGGTCTAGTAAGAGCCCCTGAGACGCGATGCTCAGGAGGTCCCCTTTAGCACACAAGCAACCGGCGAGAGATAGGAAAGGGAGATTACGTTGCCGTAGCGGGGCAACACCAATGAGAACTCTATGCCGTAGTGATTGGTCGACCCAAGCGTGAAACTTATCTTGGCAATCCAGGGTTGGTCCTTCGCGAGGCGCCAGACTTGTGCATAGGCGGTCGTAGCATAGCCAGGTTAGGCCCGTGCGAGTCTCCTCCTCTTCCCCATGCTCTCCTTCATGCTCTACGTCCTCAGGTCCCGGCCCTCGAGCGAGCTCAGCCGCCGCTGGTATGCCAGGTCGCGATGCCGTGGTCAAGGCAAGGGGGTGAGGGCTAGAGAGCCAGTAAGAGCTCCTGAGTCACGATGCTCAGGATGTTGGAGATATGCCCTATAGGCAATCATGTGATGATGATATTTCCATATGTATTCATGAGTCCTTTGTATTGTCCTTGAACATCATCAATGATATGTATCAATAAGTATGTGACTTGTTTGTGGAACTATGTATTGTATGATGATTGTTTTAATGGTCCCTAGTTGATAAGGTTATGCGGACACATATCCTTGACTAGTATACGACTCGGTTGATGACTATGTTTCACAGGTCATGTGCATGGAGATTCTAAACCGATAGTATGGGCTCGGGGATGGAGATCACCGAGCCGGACAGACCCCCTTTGAGACGCAGCGAGATATAGTCATCTGTTAGTCTCAAGTGCAATGTCTATGCCATGTCCTAGACCTGAGGTCCTCGCATGTTCTCGGGATGAGGATCGACTCACTTAGGGTGTATCAAACGCTACTCCATAACTGGGTAGTTATAAAGGTAGCTTTCAAGTGAGTCGTGAGACATGCCGCGAGACATGGTTGACCAAGATGGAATTTGCCCCTCCTATTTGGAGAGATATTCTCTGGGCCCTCTCGAGTGATCAGATTTGGAAAGCATGGCCATGCGACTTGGGTTAAGTGTTAACACAGTTCGGGAATCTGTATCATGGTTTCGAGAAGAGAGGTCGAGCTAACACAAGGGTGACAAGTACTCGCCTTGAGCTCGACAACAAATATCATGAGGCAAAAGGAATGTTGCATATGCCACATTGTTGAGGTTCGTCAAACGACTTTACGCCCACATGGGAGTTGGCACGTTCTGCTAGGAGCCGCTACCAACTATCGACTCTGGTCGTGTCCATGTGTACGTGAACCTATAGGGTCGCACACTTAAGGGGCTGCAGCCCATTCGGATTGGATTTGAGTGGAAAATGGATGTGGACTCCTAGTGGGCTCAAGTGTTGAGCCCACCTCGGAGGTCTATATAAAGGGGAGTGGGCACACCACTTAGGGTTGATCGGATTGAACCCTGGTTAGCCACCGCCACTCCCCATGCCCATGCCGCGCGACCGGACCTAGCAGTCCGCCGCTCGACGCCGCTCCCCGTACTTGTGGATACCTTGGAGGCATCGCATCTGCGGTGCTTGGACGAACCGTTCGAGGGAACCGTGAGGTGCCGTTCGCGGGAGATCACCGTTCACGGGTCTTCGCTGTTCGCGGGAGATCGGCAACGCGAGGAGGAGACGGCCCGGGAGATCGGCTACACACATCACCAACTCTACATCCGCTGTGGTGACTGCGCGTCTAGTGGTAAACCCGATCCCGTGATCTATTTCCAGCAGCATGATCTTGGGTGCGCGGTAGAAAATTTTATTTGGCGCTAGCGTAGCGTACCGCGTGTTCCAACAGTGGTATCAGAGCCTCCGCTGTGTGGTAATAGATTCGATGATATGCATATGAGATATGTAGATCGGTTCAGGTGCGGGTCGATGAGATCGGTCGCGCATGTCCGTGTTGAAGGTTGGTTTCGTGATCTTGTTTCCGCGATCGTAATGCAGAGGTCGTGACACGACTTACCCCTACCGGTCGGTTGTCCGCCATCGGGGTAGACAGTGGAACGTAAATCCAGATGCAGCACGCGAAGATCAATGAGATTGATCGAACCGGAACATAGATCAACACCTTGGAAATGTGATTTCCGCGGTGCTGAAATCTGTTGGAGCGGTCTCGGTAAAACGGCTGTAACTTTTGCATACGAACTCCGATTTTGCTCCACGACCTGTCAAACTGAAGCTAACGAAAAGTTGGATTAGTGGAGAAACTATGGAACAGGATTTCGGCGCTTCTGGCTAGGCCAAAATCCGCTTGGAAGATAGAGTTTCAGTTGGTTTTATCTTCGGCGGTAGAACGGCTGACTCGTTTTTGCAGGGAATGACTGTGATTTGGTATAGCCCATGTATGTTGCTTGTATATTATTGTTTCATGACCTGCGTGTCATGAGTGCGGCAACCGGCAGGAGCCATATTATTGTCCCATTATTGTATTAATGACCTGCGTGTCAACATGAGAAGCCATGTAATATAATTTACTTTCAGTAGTTATTAGTTTTTAATAGCATAGTATCTTATGTAACACTTGGCGGTTGACACCATGGCGTGGAGATGGAGATCACCACGAGGACAACCATGGATGGGCAGACTGCGCACGTGGAGATGGAGATCACCACGCGCTGTGAAAATGGGCTATACCATATCACACATACATAAACTGCGTGTGAAAGTTTATCCCTTTTATGCACCCTTCCTTTTGCATGGTAGATGTTTTAAGTAGGGTGATCCCTCAAAGAATGTCAAGTACAAATGCCTACCAATTGCTGCACCTTCACATATCAAGTATATTTAGTGGCGGGCCTATGAAATTAGGGTGCCACTAGATCTCCTTGAAGTGATGGGTTTGTGTCGGACACTTACACGCGGAGCATTGGTTGACTTGTCGTGGCTATCAAACAGTTTTGGGCTACGAGGCATAGGAGTTGGCGAGGCATGAGATGTCCCCAACAACAAGAGTCGTATGGAGATACGATTAGCAAGAGTTGCTTACCAAGTGATCTTGTCCTCTAGCGGTGATGCAAAAGCTCACTAGTTGACATGTTGATCTTGGATATTGAATCACTAAGTATCAACCTAGGGATGTTGATTTTAGTGGGAGTAATGATCTTATTAAAATGTTTAATATGAATTACTCTTCGTGAATACATGTCTTAGTATTTTGCATATTTCTGTTGTAGATCAATGGCACCACCTGCTCAAGTTACCCCTTTTGCGTTGAAATCAATCCTAGAAAAAGATAAATTGAATGGAACAAACTTTACCACCTGGTATAGAAACCTGAGAATTCTTAGGCATGAGAAAAAGGAACAAGTTCTAGAGAATCCGCTTCCAAAGGAACCTGCCGATAATGCTAATGCCACAGCCAGAAATGCCTACCAGAAACTCGTTGATGAATCAAACGAGATCAGTTGTCTTATGCTGGCTTCTATGGAGCCCGATCTGCAGCTGCAGTTCGAAAATATTGAGGCTTTCGATATGATCGAGAACCTTAAGAGCATGTTTCAAATGCAGGCTAGGACCGAAGGTTCAACGTCTAGCTATCCTTGATGGATTGTAAGCTGAAAGAGGGTGATCCACTGAGCCCGCATGTGATCAAGATGATCGGGTACATGCAAGCTCTGGATAGGCTGGGCTACCCACTTGGGGATGTAGTTGTCCACGGATACAATTTTGGGTTCTCTTCCGGACAGCTATGGGCCGTTCATCTCGAACTACCATATGCATGGGATGGAAAAGAAGCTCACTGAATTGCATGGGATGCTCAAAGTGGCAGAGCAAGATATCAAGAAAGGTACACATCGTCAAGTGTTGATGGTGCAGAACTTGGCTAAGTTCAAGAAGAGCTGGTCCAAGAAAAAGGCTAAGGCAAAGGGCAAAGAGAAGGAGGCAACTCCAACTACAGCCGCTGCACCTAAGTCAGGGACGGCTTCGGGGAGTATTTGCTTTCATTGCAAGGAACCCGGACACTGGAAAAGGAACTATAGCAAGTGGCTTGCCGAGAAGGGCAAGAAGACTGGAAGTATGACTTCTTCTTAAGGTACACTTGTTTTATATGTTATAGACATTTATCTTGCTGATGTTTCTAGTAGCTCTTGGGTATATGATACCGGATCGGTTGTTCACATATGCAACTCGATGAAGGGGCTAAGCAGAACTAGGAATGTCGCAAGAGGAGAAGTTGACATTCGCGTCGGGAATAAAGCAAGAGTTGCTGCATTGGCCGTCGGCACTATGCAACTTAATTTACCTTCAGGATTTGTAATGGAACTTGATAATTGTTATTATGTTCCTGCTTTGAGTCGAAACATTATTTCTGCCTCATGTTTGATGAGACAAGGTTCTGAATTCAGTATTAAGGACAATGGTTGTTCTATTTACTTGAATAATATGTTTCATGGCCTTGCACCCATTGTAAATGGGTTATTTATCCAAGATCTTGAAGGTGAATCAGTCTATAACATAAATGTCAAGAGGCATAAGCCTAATGAGATAAATCTGACTTACATCTGGCATTGTCGACTAGGACACATTAGTCAAAAGCGCATGAAGAAGCTCCATGATGATGGAATTCTAACTTCGTTTGAGTTTGAATCATTCGAGACATACGAGTCTTGCCTACTCGGTAAGATCACTAAGACTCCTTTTGCAAAGAGTTGCGAGAGGGCGTCCGAGTTGTTGGAACTTATACATAGTGATGTATGTGGACCAATGAGCACGGCAGCCAGAGGTGGCTTCCAATACTTCGTGACTTTCACCGACGACTTGAGTAGATATGGATATGTCTACTTGATGAGGCACAAGTCAGAAACTTTTGAAAAGTTCAAGGATTTTCAGAACGAAGTGGAAAATCAACTCGGCAAGAAAATCAAACTTCTACGATCTGATCGTGGCGGTGAGTATATGAGCTAGGAGTTTGATGATCATCTGAAGAATCGTGGAATAGTTCCACAACTGACTCCTCCGGGTACGCCACAGAGAAATGGTGTGTCAGAATGGAGGAATCGGACCCTGTTGGACATGGTCTGATCGATGATGAGTCAGTCGGATTTACCCTTGTCATTTTGGGGACACGCTCTAGAAACTGTAGCTTCCACACTAAACAGGGTACCATCTAAGTCCGTAGATAAGACACCATATGAGATATGGACTGCGAAGAGTCACAGTTTGTCTTTTCTGAAAATTTGGGGATGTGAAGTATATGTCAAGCGACTCCAGTCGGATAAGCTCACACCCAAATCGGACAAGTGCATATTCGTGGGATATCCAAGGGAAACCTTGGGATATTACTTCTACAACCGTGAAGAGGGCAAAGTGTTTGTTTCTCGACATGGAGTTTTCCTTGAGAAAGAGTTTCTCAATCGGAAGGCTAGTGGGAGGACGGTCCGACTAGAAGAAATTCGAGAACCACAAGGGGACGTTCCGGTAGGTGATACTGTCACACCGGAGTTAGTCAGGGAACCCGTAGTGGAGTCGACACTGGTTCCACGGAGGTCGAAAAGGTTACGCAATTTGCATGACTGCAATGTGTTGTTCTTGGAGAACAACGAGCCGACTACGTATGCGGAAGCGATGGAGAGCCCTGATTCCCAGTTATGGCTTGAGGCCATGAGATCCGAATTAAAGTCCATGGATGACAATCAAGTTTGGAACTTGGTTGATCTGCCAGATGGCGTTCGAGCCATTGAGTGCAAGTGGATCTTTAAGAAGAAAACTGATATGGACGGAAATGTCACAGTCCATAAGGCTCGACTTGTTGCTAAAGGTTATCGACAAGTTCAAGGAGTTGACTACGATGAGACTTACTCACCGGTAGCGATGCCTAAATCAATTCGGATCATTCTTGCTATAGCGGCATATTTCGACTATGAAATATGGCAGATGGATGTCAAAACGGCTTTCCTTAATGGAAATTTAACCCAGGGTGTGTATATGACACAACCCGAGGGTTTTGTCGATCCAAAGAAGTCTAGCATGGTATGCAAGCTTCAGAGATCCATTTATGGATTAAGGCAAGCATCTCGGAATTGGAACATTCGTTTTAATGAAGCTGTCAAAGAGTTTGGCTTCATCAAGAATGACGGTGATCATTGTGTATTCAAGAAGGTCAGTGGGAGCTCAGTTGCATTTCTGATCTTATATGTGGATGACATATTATTGATTGGAAATGATGTTCAAATGCTTGAATATGCCAAGGACTCATTGAAAAATAGTTTTTCTATGAAGGACTTGGGAGAAGCAGCTTACATTTTGGGAATCAAGATCTATAGAGATAGATCGAGAAGGCTTATTGGATTAAGCCAGAGTGCGTATATTGACAAGATGTTGAAGCGGTTCAACATGCAAGATGCCAAGAAAGGTTTCTTGCCCATGTCACATGGCATTAGTCTTAGCAAGACTCAGAGTCCTACGACTCCTGATGAGCGAAGACGCATGGATGGGATTCCGTATGCTTCGGCTGTTGGGTCCATAATGTATGCTATGGTATGTACTCATCCCGATGTTAGTTTTGCTCTTAGCGTGGTGGGCAGATACCAGGCTGATCCAGGGGAGAGTCACTGGACAGTGGTTAAGAATATCCTTAAGTACTTGAGAAGGACTAAGGATATGTTCCTGGTTTATGGAGGTGAGGATGAGCTCGTTGTAAATAGTTACACCGATGCTAGTTTCCAAACAGATAGGGATGATAGTCGATCGCAATCTGGGTTTGTGTTAATTCTGAACGGAGGAGCAGTGAGCTGGAGGAGCTCCAAGCAAGATACGGTAGCTGATTCTACAATAGAGGCCGAGTACATTGCGGCTTCTGAAGCTGCAAAATAAGGTGTTTGGGTGAAGAATTTTATTTCTGATCTTGGTGTGGTTGAGGGCGCGTCTAATCCATTGGACCTCTATTGTGATAATAGTGGTGCCATTGCGCAAGTCAAGGAACCACGGAACCATCAAAAAACCCAACACATACTCAGGCGTTTTAACCTTATTCACGACATTGTCGAAAGAGGTGATGTAAACATATGCAAGGTACACACGGATGCAAATGTTGCTGATCCATTGACGAAGCCTCTCCCACATCCGAAGCATGAGGCGCACATGAGCTCCATGGGCATACGATGCCTAAATGATTGACTCTAGTGCAAGTGGGAGACTGTTGGAGATATGCCCTAGAGGCAATCATGTGATGATGATATTTCCATATGTATTCATGAGTCCTTTGTATTGTCCTTGAACATCATCAATGATATGTATCAATAAGTATGTGACTTGTTTGTGGAAATATGTATTGTATGATGATTGTTTTAATGGTCCCTAGTTGATAAGGTTATGCGGACACATATCCTTGACTAGTATACGACTCGGTTGATGACTATGTTTCACAAGTCATGTGCATGGAGATGCTAAACCGATAGTATGGGCTCGGGGATGGAGATCACCGAGCCGGACAAACCCACTTTGAGACGCAGCGAGATATAGTCATCTGTTAGTCTCAAGTGCAATGTCTATGCCATGTCCTAGACCTGAGGTCCTCGCATGTTCTCGGGATGAGGATCGAATCACTTAGGGTCTATCAAACGCTACTCCGTAACTGGGTAGTTATAAAGGTAGCTTTCAGGTGAGTCGTGAGACATGCCGCGAGACATGGTTGACCAAGATGGAATTTGCCCCTCCTATTTGGAGAGATATTCTCTGGGCCCTCTCGAGTGATCAGATTCGGAAAGCATGGCCATGCGACTTGGGTTAAGTGTTAACCCAGTTCGGGAATCTGTATCATGGTTTCGAGAAGAGAGGTCGAGCTAACACAAGGGTGACAAGTACTCGCCTTGAGCTCGACAACAAATATCGTGAGGCAACAGGAATGTTGCATATGCCACATTGTTGAGGTTCGTCAAACGACTTTACGCCCACATGGGAGTTGGCACGTTCTGCTAGGAGCTGCTACCAACTATCGACTCTGGTTGTGTCCGTGTGTACGTGAACCTATAGGGCCGCACACTTAAGGGGCTGCAGCCCATTCGGATTGGATCTGAGTGGAAAATGGATGTGGACTCCTAGTGGGCTCAAGTGTTGATCCCACCTCGGAGGTCTATATAAAGGGGAGTGGGCACACCACTTAGGGTTGATCGGATTGAACCCTGGTTAGCCACCGCCACTCCCCATGTCCATGCCGCGCGACCGGACATAGTAGTCCGCCGCTCGACGCTGCTCCCCGTACGTGTGGATACCTTGGAGGCATCGCATCTGCGGTGCTTGGACGAACCGTTCGAGGGAACCGCGATGTGCCGTTCGCGGGAGATCACCGTTCACGGGTCTTCGCTGTTCGCGGGAGATCGGCAACGCGAGGAGGAGACGGCTCGGGAGATCAGCTACACGCATCACCAACTCTACTTCCGCTGTGGTGACTGCGCGTCTAGTGGTAAACCCGATCCCATGATCTATTTCCAGCAGCATGATCTTGTGTGCGTGGTAGAAAATTTTATTTGGCGCTAGCGTAGCGTACCGCGTGTTCCAACACAGGAGCCCCCCTTTTAACGCGAAAGCGAATCGCATGGGAGGAGAGGCAGCCCGCCCTACCGCCAGCTGTTATCCTCGGGAGGTTCCAGCAAGTCAACGCGAGGAGGGGCAAATATTGCCATTATAATTGCCGGGCGGCCACTGGTGGCTCCGCAAGAGAGTGGAGGCACTGAGGGCCTGATGAGGTGTTGCGCGCGGGGCATGCCGCGGGCCAGAGCTTGACCGCTCAGATTTGTCGACGTTGCAGGGACGGACCCGTGCACAAGCGTCGTGCCAGTGCGAGCGGCTCCCGTGGTAGGTGACAATCAAGCAGTTGATAGTCATAGATAGATTAAGCATGGAAGCAAACTGTCTTAGGTAAATGCAGGGGAGATACATGCCACTGGGTCAGACCCGAGCGGCTTGGGGATGGTGCACTCCGTGGGGCGCCCCCAGCAAGGTAAGCTAAAGATGTAAAGGGATACATGCCACAGGGACAGACCCACGCGGCCTGGGAATGATGCAGACTGAGGGGCGCTCCCAGCTAAAAGAACTTGAAAGATGTCACCTGGTTCCGTCGTGGAAGGGGTGTTGAGGCAGCTGAAGATGCGTGGTGCAGGGGTTGCTCCTCACGAGCCACCGGGGCCCTGAGCCTGAGGAGGCCCTGGGGGTCCAGGTGGTTCCTTGAGGACCGTCTCCATCTCTGCCAGGACTGCGTGGTGCCTGGCCTCCTGAGCCGCCAAGATGCTCCATAGGCCGCGCTGGAAGGCGAACGCCACGCTCAGCAGGCCAAAGGGCATGCGGGCGTAGCTGTGAGGCACGCGCGAAAGCCAGAAGGGCTCCTAAGACGCGGCCCTGTTGAGCCCTGGGACATCGATGCAGACGCGCAACCCAGCATCCTCACCTGGATGGGGAGCTGCGCCCAGTGAGCGGCGGTCGCCGCGCATGGCTCTTGCATCCTGAAGTTCTCGAGTGGTCTGGGCAATGAATTCCTGAGCGCCGAGCGCTCCTCGTCTGGTGTCCTCCTGAGGAAAACATGCTGCAAAGCACGCCTCCATGTGGTGCCCGAGCGCCTCCCTCGTGACGTTGGCAAGGTCTGAGGCCCTCCAGAAGAGAGCCCCCGATCCCTGCCCGAGGAGGGCACCGGGCGCGCCTTCCTATGCGAGGGAGGGAGGTGCCCCAGGCGCAGGCGCTGATCCTGACGAGGTACCACTTGCGGCGCCGCTCTCTTAAGGTCCGACACAGAGTAGTTGCTTCTTCTTCTTGGGGATGGCTTCAGGAGGGTACTGAGCTGCATTGTTGTCAGGGTCTTCGATTGACGCTGCTTGGAAGGCGCGCTCGAGGGAGCACACCTCATCTCTTTCCTCGCAGGGGACCGTGATGATCCCGCTGCTTCCTGGCATCTTGAGGACGTTGTAGCCGTGGTGCATCACTGCCATGAACTTGGCCAGGGCCGGGTATCCGAGGATGGCATTATATGGCATACGGATGTGAGCGACGTCGAAGTCGATGAGCTCGGTGCGGTAGTTGTTGCGTTCTCCGAAGGTGACGGGAAGGCGGACCTGCCCTAACGGCATGGTAGAGCCACCAGTCACTCCTGAGAAGGGCTTGGTAGGCTGAAGCTGATCGTATGGCACTTGAAGGCTGTCGAACGTCTCGATAGACAGGACGTTGAGCCCTGCTCCGCCGTCAATGAGGGTCTTGGTGACTTGTACGTTGCTGATGACGGGCGAACAAAGCATCGGGAGAGCGCCAACGGTTGCCGCGCACTTGAGCTGATCTGCCGAACTGAAGGTGATGGCGCACTTGGACCACCTGAGCGGGCGCGTGGCCTCGAGCCTGGGGAGGACTGCATTCACCTCGCGAGCAAATTGCGAGAAGATGCGTTGAGAGGCTGGGGCTTGAGCTCCGCCCAAGATGCAGGCGATCGCGCGCAGCTCTTGGAAGCCCCCAGCCCCCTCGTCCTGATGGTCGTCGTTGTTCCTGCTTGGTGGTGGAGGCAGCGGAGGAAGACCGGCGTTGCCCTGAGGGCGGTCCTCGTGAGGCTGATCCCTCCAGGCGCCCTCGCGAGGCTGGTCATGCCAACGGTCCTCACGAGGCTGGTCGCGCCACTCCTGGCATGGGCCACGGTCGTCCCGGCGTCCTTCTCCGCGTCCTCCTCCTCGGCTGTAGCCCCGGTCATTTCGCTCGGGGCGTCGACCGAAGCGTCCGTCGCGAATGGCCCTGAGCTCTTGACAGTCATTGGTGTTGTGGCTGTGCACGTTGTCGAAGGTGCAGAACGGTCGGCTGCTCTTGGATGACTCAGGATGGTCCCTGTCGCGCTTCGTGTCTGGCTTCGCTGTGAGCACGGCGACTCCCTTGCGCTTCACGTCCTTGGCCTTGGCTTTCTTCTCCTCCGGGTCGGCAGCCAGGAGCTCGAGGAGGGAAAGGCGTCCCTCCTCAGCTCTTGCGCACTTGGTCGCCAGGTTGAACAGCTCCAGGGATGAGCACAGCTCCTCGTGGATGGCGAGCTCCTCCTTCATCTTGACGTCACGGACGCCATCAGAGAACGCAGAGATGATGGCCTCGCCCGTCACCTTGGGGATCTTGAGGCGAATGTTGTTGAAGCGCTGGATGTACTTCTGGAGGGTCTCTCCTAGTTGCTGCTTGACGCGGCGCAGGTGACCCGCTGCCGGGGGGCGGTCGCGAGTGCCCTAGAAGTTGGCGACGAAGCGGTCGCGCATCTCATTCCAGGAGGAGATGGAGCCGGGAGGCAGGTTCAGGAGCCACGAGCGCGCACCATCCTTGAGCTCCATGGGGAACCAGTTCGCCATGACTTCCTCGTCGCCGTTAGCCGCCTCGATGCTCAGCTCGTAGAGCTGCAGGAACTCTGCGGGGTCGGGGGTGCCGTCGTAGCGAGGAGGCAGATCCGGCTTGAACTTGCCCGGCCAGGCGACGCTACACATCTCGGGGGTGAAGGCGCGGTAGCATGCCGTGGTCACCGGGGCCTGCCGTGGAGGTGGAGCTTGATCTTGGTGCCTGCGCGCCACCACGGCAAGTGGTGCAAGGCCCTGCCGCAGCAAGCAATCCTGACGTGGCGGTGCGGGGAGCGGTGGAGCGTTCTCTTGCGGCCGAGGGACTTCTTGACAGCTTCTTTCTTCACATGCGAGTGCCTGGCGCGGTGGGTCGCGTCACAGGGCCGCGCTTCTTGGCGCCAGGGGCGCCGTCTTGGTGCAGAGCTGGTGGAGGCACTCCATGAGCCACGTCACCTGTAGCTGGCGGAGGGTGAGGCAGCAAGAGGGACGGTGCAGGGGAGCCCCCTGCGGCGCGGACGAGCTCGGCGATGCGGTTCAGCCAGTCCTCGTAGAGGTCGTCGACGGGGCGGTAGCACAGGATCTCGCATGCCATGAGCAGCGCGGCCTGCGCGTCCGTGGGAGCGAGACGAGCGTGGGACAATGAACCGGCCGGGGTCAGCGACGGAGTGGCGGTGCGACCGTCCCGCCGCACCGAGGGGTGCAGCAAGGATGCTTGCTGCTCGTTCCCTGCCGGGCCGGTGGCGGCATTGGCGGCAGGCGACGGAGAATGACGGGGAGGCCCGCCGATGGGAGCCGTCTGAACGGTGCAAGCGGCGAGGGCGGCCCGGCGCTCACCGCGGGCGCGACGAGCGTCCGACATGGTTGTGGTGGAGCGGTGAAGCACAGATCGACGAGAGGAAGGCTTCAGCGCACCCCTACCTGGCGCGGGAAATCTCAGATTTAGGGTTCCGGCAAAACCCTTGAGGTTCGAACACTGGGGTGCACACGAAGATCTCTCCTCTCGCACGCTCTCACACTCCACGATCTCACAGACTAGCTCGCCGAACCCAAAGAACACGAGGAGACAAGATTTATACTCGTTCGGGCCACCGTTTTTGTGTAATACCCTACTCCAGTATGGTGGTGGTGGATTGCCTCTTGGGCTGAGGATGAATAGTACAAGGGAAGAATAGCCTCCTGAGGAGAGGTGTTATTGTGCTTGGTGAGCTGGTGTGTGGGTGAGGATCTCTCAAGATGAGTTCTGGTGGGTGAGGATCCCATCCCCCCTACTGTGGTGACTAGTCCTATTTATAGAGGCCCTGGTCCTCTTCCCAAATATTGAGCGGGAAGGGATGCCACAACGGCCAATTTGAAAGGGTACAGCTAGTACAAGCTATCCAGACAAAAGTAGTCTTCGCCTACCAAAGGCTCTGGTGGTGACGCCGTCTTGGGCTCCACGATGACCTCCGTCTTGCCGTCCTGCTGGTCTTGGTCTCGTTGTACCGATATGGAAACCTTTGCTTAACACCTCGGTACTCCTCGCCTGCGCTTGCCCCCTTAGCACCAAAGAGGAAGCAAGGACACTGTGTGCGCTGGCGCCCGTCTGGCCTTGATCGTCATGGCTCATGTCATGAGAACCTCGCGAGGTTTGCCTTGCCTTGATCTCTCCACCCCTCGCGAGCCAGCCTGGTGAGGCCGCTCCCGAGGAGGTCTTGTGTCGTCCGCCTCATGAGGCTTGGCCCTTCGCAAGGGTCTTGAGTGCTTGCTGGTGAAGATGGGCCGTACGGGCCCACTTGTGGAGCCACGCCGTGGGCCGCAGGTAGGCAAGTCTGGGGACCCCCGTTTCCAGAACACCGACAGAACTTATCAGAGGTCTCATACCTATCGATTTGGGCATTCTTCTCAAAGATAAACTTCTACTTTGGAACATCTCATATGCTCCATGAGGTTCAAAACGCCTTTGAAGTCCCGGGTCTAGGCCATACAGCATGGCGCACTAAACTATTGTGTAGTCATCAACACGCGGCTGCCAGGCATTCACAACGTCCATAGTCGCTGGAGGGGGTGGCAGACCAAGCGGTGCATTAAGGACATAAGAATTTTGGGCACCCATGAGGATAATCCTCAGATTACGGGCCAAGTCTACAAAGTTGCTTCCATCATCTTTCAGCTTAACTTTCTCTAGGAACGCACTAAAATTCAAGGGAGCTACTGCGCGAGCCATTGATCTACAACATAATTTGCAAAGACAGTTTAGACTATTCTTCATGATAAATGAGTTCAATTTGTCATATTACATAAGAACTCCCACTCAAATAAACATCCCTCTGGTTGTCCAAGTGTAACAGGATCCAATTTCACCAACCCAAGTCCGATCATCACGTGAGATGAGGTGGTTTCAATGGTGAACATCTCCTTGTTGATCATATCTACTATATGACTCGTGTTCGGCCTTTCGGTCTCTTGTGTTCCGAGGCCATGTTTGTACATGCTAGGCTTGTCAAGTTTAACCCCAAGTGTTCCGCATGTGCAAAACTGGCTTGCACCTGTTGTATGTGAACATAGCGACTATCACACCGTATCATCACATGGTGCTTCAAAACGACGAACTTTCACAATGCTGCACACTTGGGAAGAACACAATTTTATCTTGAAACTTTAGTGAGGGATCACCTTATAATGCTAGCGTCGTCCTAAGAAAAATAAGATGCATAAAAGGATTAAAATCACATGCAAATCATGAGTGACATCATCTTGTCCTTTTGATCTCCATCACCAAAGCACCGGCATGATCTCCACATCACCGACATGACACCATGATCTCCATCACCGTGTCTCCATCGGGGTTGTCACGCCAACCATGCTTCTACTAATATTGCTATCGTTTAGCTATAAAGTAAAACATTACATAGCGCAAAATGATTGACACGCAGGTCATACAATAATTAAAGACAAGCCTATGGCTCCTGCCGTTTGCCGTATTCATCGACATGAAAGTCGTGATAAACTATACAAAACATGATCATCTCATACATAAAATATATCGCATCATGTCTTTGGCCATATCATATCACAAAATACCCTGCAAAAACAAGTTAGACGTCCTCTAATTGTTGTTGCTTGTTTTACGTGGCTACGATGGGTATCTAGCAAGAACGATTCTTACCTACACAAAGCCACCAGGTGATATGCAAGTTGCGATTTAACCTTCTACGAGGACTACCTTTGTCGAATCCGATTCAACTAAGGTGGGAGAGACAGACACCCACCAGCCATCTTTATGCAATAAGTTGCATGTCAGTCGATGGAACTGGTCTCGTGTACATGGACATGTTAAGTTGGTTCGGGCTGCTTCATCCCACAATACCGCCAAATCAACAAAAGACCAAGGAAGGAAGCAATCTGAATATCAACGCCCACAAACTCCTTTGTGTTCTACTCGTGATGTCATGTACGCAGGACCTAGCTCATGATGGCACTGATGGGGAACGTTGCATGGCAAACAGAAAATTTCCTACGCTCACCAAGATCAATCTAGGAGATGCACATCTACAAGAGGAGAGACTGGATCTACATACCCTTGTAGATCACTAAGCGAAAGCATTAAGAAACGCTGTGTATGTAGTCGAACGTCTTCGCGATCCAATCATGATCCATCCACGAACTCCCAATCAAGTGCCGAACGGACGTCACCTCCGCGTTTAGCACACGTACATCTTGATGGCGTCTCCTCCTTCTTGATCCAACAAGAGAGGGAGGAAACCAGCACGACGGCGTGGTGGAGCAACCCCAGCAGGGCTTCATTAAGCGCCTCCAGAACTACGAACGAGGAAGAACGGGAGAGAGAGGAGGCTACAGGGCCTGGGAATGGTTGTTTCCAGACCATGCACCTCCTTCGCACTATATATAGGGGTGTTGGAGGGCTGGGGGCACAGCCCTAGCCCCTCCTCCAAGGAGGGGAGGCGTACAAAGGGGGAGGAGTGCCCTCCAAGCAAAATGGAGTGCCCTCCCCCTTAGGGTTTCCCTTCCCCAAGGTGGACGGGCCTTAGGTGGCTGGTGCACCTCGCCCAATAAGGCTAGGACACCCCCTATAGCCCATGCACGCGCTAGGTGCTGGAGGGACCCTTCCGGATTCCTCCGGAACCTTCTAGAACCTTCCGGAAGCTTCCCGGTACAATACCGGTGAAACCCGAAACTTTTCTGGTAGCCAAAATATGACTTCCCATGTATAAATCTTTACCTCCAGACGATTCTAGATCTCCTCGTGACATCGGGGTTCTCATCCGGGACTTCGAACAACATTCAGTCACCAAGCCCAATACTACTCTACGGGCCCTACAGGTTTGAGAATCATGTGGAAATGACCGAGACACCTCTCTGGTCAATAACCAATAGCGGAACCTGGATGCCCATATTGGTTCCCACATATTCCACAAAGATCTTTATCGGTCGAACCACGATGCCAAGGATTCAATAAATCCCGTATGCAGTTCCCTTTGTCTAGCGGTATGTTACTTGTCCGATATTCGATCGTCGGTATCTCCATACCTAGTTCAATCTCCTTACCCGCAAGTCCCTTTACTCATTCCGTAATACAAGATCTCGTGGCTAACACATTAGTCACATTGTTTGTGAGCTCATTGTGATGATGTATTACCAAGTGGTCCCTGAGATACCTCTCCTTCAACATACACCCTCGGAGATACCTGTAGAGCACCTTTATAGTCACCCGGTTACTTTGCGACGTTTGGTACACGGAAGATACTCCTTCGGTGTCAATGAGTTGCATGATCTAATGGTAATAGGAACATATACTTGACATAGAGAAAACGATAGCAATAAACTTGATACGATCATATGCTACGTTTATAGTTTGGGTCTTGTCCATCACATCATTCTCCTAATAACGTGATCCCGTTATGAAATGACAAGTCAATGTCTATGCCTAGGAAAACATAGCCATCTTTGATAAACGGGCTAGTCCAGTAGAGGCTAACTAGGGACATGTTGTTGTGTATGTATCCACACATGCATTTGAGTTTCCGGTCAATACAATTATAGCATGGATAATAAACGATTACCATGAACAAGGAAATATAATAATGACCACTTTATTATTGCCTCTAGGGCATATATCCAACACCGTGATATATGGAGATGAAGTAATGTAAGTCGTGGATGAACTAAAATATCCTTTCCCTCATGAATAATTGTCGTTGTTCAAGGTAGGTGCTGGTGCCAAAGGGCTGCTATTCACTCGGAATACGACCCTAAATTCTTTCAAGAAAGTCCATACAATGGGCCACGCACATCAGAATCACCCCTTTTCTAGATCCAGGAACATGCCATCTTTTATTCTTGGATTCTCTATGATAGCAAGAATTTTTTTTCTCATGAGTTCCCAGGCATAGCAGCTATGAAGATTATTTGTTGTTTTGATCAGCTGCTGAAAAATGTGGAAGACTTTTGTCTCACCAATGTGTTTACATTCGAACACCCTTGTAACCGAGTGATTATCGTGCAGTTCTATGCAACATTATACATATCTGGTGATGAATCTGGCAGTTCCAAGTGGATCATGGAATGAATCATAGAGGGCCAATGCATCAAGTGTACTTGCAGGGATTTTGTTTCCCACTTTCATTTTCTTCGATTTTGAGCACGGCAAAACTAAAATCCGTGTGCACAACATTGACGCCATTTCAGATGACATGTTCAAGTGCACCATGGACAAAGAGAAGATTCGTGACTAGAATGGTCCTCCCAAGCTATAGCACTTAACCTTCGAGAATCAAACTCTCTATCATATGCTTGATAATCACCAAGTGCAAGGAATCATCGTAGCAATTTCCAAAGATGGATGTGATATGTATGGAGTGTCGAACCCACAAGGAGCTAAATGTAAGATCAATATTCTCTCAAGTCCTATGTGCCACTGATACAACTCTACGTATACCGAGCGTTTGCTTTCATCTAGAAACGAGAAATAAAACTTCGTTGTGGGTATGAAGAGGATAGCTTTGCATGATATCGGAGAACTAAAATATAAAAAAATAGGTGATGTTATCATAAAATTAGAATATATTACTATATATTATAGATAGCGAGTGTGAATAATGATGGGTCGGTGTGCGGAATTATCCTAGGCAATTGTTAACAAGATCAGTAGTCATCATTGCAATTTCATATGAGGGAGAGGCATAAGCTAGCATACTTTCTCTTCTTGGATCATATGCCACTACAAAAAAAGACACTTCCGTGATGATACGTGTTTGTCACAGTAGGTCACGTTTTTTGTCATGCATGTACATCCATGGCAATTTTATGACAGAATCAAGATAGTCAGACCTGTGCTGTCGTAGAAGTGTTCCATGACATTACCAAAATTATCATCACGGAAGTGTCCACTTCCATGATGACAAATCACGTGTCATAGAAGTGCTTTCGTCAAGGGTGACCGACACATGGCATCCACCATAACGGGTCGCCGTTAAGCTACCGGGTCCGGTTTTGGATCCGATAACCCGTTAACAGCCCGGACCAATGGGGATTTTCCACGTGTAAAATTCTCATTGGCCAGAGGAAACACGTGTTGGCTCAACGTTGGGACAGATGTCATCCATTCATTGGACAAGAGGCACCTATGATACGTCGACACATGGCATGGCCCAACAGAGGCCCATTCCGGTGAAAAGGCCGGCCGTTTAACTTGTTCAAAAGGTAACGGGTCGGCTAATGGAAAGCCTGTTAACGGCCTGTTCGTATATAGCCCATTTACGGCCCGCTAACTCACGGCCCGTTACGGCCTATCGGAATTAAGCCCAGTAGCTTCATCTGGGCCGTCCAATATGATTCCAGCCCGTTGTAACTTCCGGCCCATGTATGGCCCATGATGTCTTTCAGCCCATAAGAGGCCATTTGTAACTCTTGGCCCATTAACGGCTCGTGGTCAATCTGGCCCGCAATGCACAGTGTACCCCTTTATACCCATTAACAGCCCATTATTCCATTGGGACGTTTCCAACCCGTGTTATCTGTCGGCCATCTCAGGGCCCATTTATTCTTGGGCTCATTTCCAGCATTCGGTTACTTACGGCCTGTTACTGGCCTTTTCTGCTTGTGGGCCAAATTCAGCCTGCGGTTACAATCGGCCCATTTGCAGCCTGTTAATCCATTGGGCCGTTTTCATAGCGTCATCAAAAACAGCCGATTAACAACGCCCCGTTATTGTCGGCCCATGAACGGACGATTCCAAATCTAGCCCGTTTACGGCCCATAATGCGGTCTGTTATTGGCCCATGTTTGGCCTATCGATCATACGACACGTAGAAGGCCCATTGATGCTACGGCCCGTAGAAGGCCCTGTCGGTGCGAAACGACACATATGGGATCACAAGAATCCCTAGTACGGTTGCCAGGGCGCAGGGTTGTGAGAGGAGTAGGATTAGCAGTCGACACAAGGTTCGTTTACCCAGGTTCGGGCCGCGAGGATGTGTAATACCCTAGTCCTGGTTTGGTGGTTGTATTTCAGAGAGTTCTTAAGCTCTTGAACTAGCTATGGTGGATGCGTGGTTTCAAAGAGCCGAATCCCTCTCTAGTATGCCATGGGCCTCCTTTTATAGTCTAAAGGGGCTGCCACAGTGGCACACAGGAGGTCGAAAGGCCTACAGTGCTGCGAGCTTATCGCTCGTATTACAGGGCAAGATGCATTTAATGCATCTCTTAGGTGTCCCCTTGCTTTATTGGGGACAGGAACGAGGCCCGTCCGGTCCGTCGCCGCTCCTCCTCGTTTCGACATGCACCCTGGCCAGCGATGCATGCGGCGCCATGTAGGCA
Source organism: Triticum aestivum (assembly GCF_018294505.1). NCBI lineage: Eukaryota > Viridiplantae > Streptophyta > Magnoliopsida > Poales > Poaceae > Triticum > Triticum aestivum. Next base: position 256,001,306 of record NC_057799.1, on the reverse strand, counting down.
GGCAGGCAGCTGAGGTGGGGCGGTGATAGGGTCTTCACGAAGATCTGCATACCACCACGCAGACGCTTGCTGAGTTGGCCTGGAGGCTGCATGTTGCCACGCAGGTGCCTGCCCAGTTGGTTGGGCTGGCAGCTACATGCGAATGGTGGTGGAGACTTGGCTGGTGCGGGCCTGGCAGTGGCCCTGCTGGAGTCCTCGGTGAGGGCCTTCCCGGGTGGCCCGGCAAGGGTCTTGCCGTGGCGCGCTGTCGTCCCTGGCAAGGATCTTGCCGGGGGTCTTGTGGCTCTCCTCGGCAAGGATCTTGCCGAGGACCGTTGTCTTTTAATCCTCATCTGATCTTGAATATTCCTTGTCTTCACAAAGATCTGCATGCTACCACGGAGGTGCCTCCCGAGCCCTAGTTCCAACGTGGTTGGTTGAGTTGGAACACGTGGGCTTGAGGGTGGCTCACTCCGCTGGTGTGGGAGAGCCGCCCCGGCAAGGGTCTTGCCGGGGCTGCCCCGGCAAGGGTCTTGCCGGGGGAGCCTACTTCGTCCTTCTGCTTCTTAGTGTTCTTGGCCTTGGTGTTGCCTTGGCTGTCTTGTACTTCGGCTTCTCTCCGGCTTCCCTCCCTTGCCCTGCTTCGTGTGGCCGCGGCGCGTGGCTCTGACTGCCCGCGCACAAGTAAAGGGGTCAAAAGGAGAGCCCCTACTTTTGTACACCGACAGGAGCCCTCGGGCCTGGGCCACACATAAGCGCGGCACGTTGTTGGGCCAAGCCCAAAACGGTGCGCGGGCAGGCGGGGCGGATTTTCACCGCAGTAACTCTTCGTCCGTTGCGCTTTCCCATGACCCGCGTTGAATCCGCGACGTGGGAAGGGGGCGTGCGTGACGTGGTCGGCATGCGTGGGGCGGTTTCCGCAAGCATGCGTCACATCATGATACAGGGGTGGCTCGCGCCTTCCCCATGAAGAGGGAGAGGCGTAAAGGCGCGGCCCATTTACTGAATGGGGCCGGGTCACGGTCTTCAAGGCGTCCACACCCCACGATCACGGGGTGGGGATAGGTCGCTTCACCCGTCCCCTCGGTTCTGCACGTTCGCCACGCATCCTCCATGCGCTTGGGGTGGCAAGCGGTGGAGGCGGGAAACCGGGCCGTCGCTGGTCGGGGCAGCGGGTCGTTCTCGATTCCCTGCGCCTCTGGTGGCTGGATTGGCCGAGCGGGGCGGCCGAGCCCCGACCCCGCCCCTTTATAAGGAGAGGGAAGGGGGGATAGCATCCCGCATTCTTCTATCTTCTATCTCCTCCTGCTTCTGCTTCTTCCTCTCATCCGCCATGGAGAAGGGGAACCCCGGTCCCTCGACGGCGGCAGCGAGGGTCGCTGCTCGACAGTGCGTCCCTCCTCCTCCTGAGCCCGCGGTGGTGGAGCCGGCCGCGAGGGGAAGGGGGAGGGGCGAGGCCGTGGGCGAAGCCGTGGCAGAGGTCGTGGTGCTCGGGGAAGAGAAGGACGGGGCGACGCGCCGGCCTCGCCCCCGCCAATGATGCCTTTCCCAACGGAGGGCCACGTTGGAGACCAGCCCCGCGAGTTCTTCATCAGGCTGCGCCGGCCTCCGCGTCGCCGTCTTCGTCTTCCCGCCCCGTTTTCTCGGGAGATGGAGCGTGACCCGCCCCAGACCCTCAGGTTGCACATGAGGGGCTGCGGGAATGGGGGCACACCGGTCGATGTCGACTTCCCGGCTCCTCGGGTCATGTACCTCCGCCGTGGATGGAAGACGTTCGCTCGCATCCACAGCCTGATGGCGGGGCTCGTCCTCTACTTCAAATTAATGGAGGACGGGTTGCTCTCCGTCAAGGTCCTCGGAGATTTTGGAACTCGCCCGAAGTGCTGCGTGGAGAGCTCCTCCGACGGAGACTCCGACGATGGAAGCTCTTCCTCGAGCGAAAGTGACGAGGAGGACAGCGGGGCCGATGACGGGGACGAGTCCGACTAGGCGTCGGACGCCCCGCGCCTGGGCGGGTGCAGCAGCAGTAGCATCTGCACCTGGCTGCTCCTCCGGCGGTGTTTTGCCGGGGGAGGGGCCAGCTCCTTGAACTTCTCGGGGTCGTATCCTTGGGCGGCTAGCATCGGGAGGCTGCGGAAGAGGAAGAGGGCAGGCGGCAAGACCGTCAACTCGGAGTACGCGGACACCGACGCCTTCGTCGCGTGTCTGGCGACCTGCCGCCTCATCTTCCAGCTCCTTTCCCGGCACCGTCATCACCGGCCCACCCTTGGGTAGCCACTGAGGTGTTCTCTTGGTGCTTTCTGCTGCTCGTAGCTCGCCTAGGCGCCCCTTTCGCCCTTTCGCCTTCTTGACCTGCCTCCTGAGGAGAGGGACAAGAAAGGGATTACGGGCATCTCATCTCTTTTTTCGTCTGTAAGCCTTCGGGCTTTCATTAAATTTAGAACTTGTAATCCCCTTGCTCATGTTTTTCATTCCGTATGAACTGTACATGTGTGGGATGTTTTTAATGAAAAAGGGATGTTTGCCGGGTTTTTTGTTCGCGGGTGGACCCCGCGACAAGGAGCGAATCCTTGTTACTATTTAAGATAAACGTTTTTCGCCCAGCAACAGGCCTTGCAGTCCCCCTCACTTCGCTCGACCATTCTCGCGCCCTTGGCGGAGGCAGGGATGAAGTGGGCTTAGGCTCCTCATTCTATCTCCTTGTCGCCACGGCTACAACCAAATCCGGACCTAGGAGATAATCCTTAGGTACAGGAAAAAGGGGAGCACAGTAGCCTGGAGATAAATCGAGGTTTCACATGTCCCAGTTCCGTACCGAAATGCATGACAGAGGATGGAAGACTTATCTGGATCTGCAGCCCCCGGCAACCTTGTCTTGCCGCGATTGGATCCTTGTACTTGCAGCCCCCGGCAACTCTGGTTTGCCGGGGTCGGGACATCGGTCCGTTCCCTTTCTTCCAAGTAGCTCAGCAGAAGTGCCCATGTGCCCTGCGAACCAAAGGAGGGCAGAAAAGAACAGAGAGACGCGCACTCGACCTCTAGGCTAGGGGTTAGTCGCCGCTAAGCACTATCAACCCTAACCAAGGAAGAGACTCGACCTAGCATACATTCTATAACTTAGCGCACCAACGCTTCATTTATTTGTGCTCAGGGTCTGCGCCTGGCTTTGTACAAAGGGTTACATGCCTCGCTGGCAAAGCTTGTACAAAAGGTGGCTTGCCGGGGGGCCCAGAAAGCCGCGCCTTATGGGTAAAACTTGCGAAGATGCTCGATGTTCCAGGAGTTGCTCACTGGGATAGCTTCGGTATCCAGGCGGACTGTGCCAGGCCTGGTGACTCGTATTACCCGATAAGGGCCTTCCCACTTTGGCGTCAACTTGTTGGAATTCTTGGCCGACTGAATGCACCGAAGAACAAGGTCGCCTTCCTCAAAGCCTCGGGCATGAACCTTGCGGCTATGGTAGCGGCATAGGGCTTGCTGGTAGCGTTCTGCTCTCACAGCCGCCCGAAGACGATCTTCCTCAAGGCGCGTTGCGTCATCTTGCCGCAACTGCTCTTGCTCCAGCTCATCATAAGCGAGCACTCGAGGTGACCCGTATATGAGTTCCGTGGGGAGAACTGCCTCCGCCCCATATACTAGGGCAAAGGGTGTCTGACCGGTGGCTCGATTTGGCGTCGTCCTGATCGACCGAAGAACCGCCGGCAACTCATCAATCCAGCGCCTTCCGCTCTTGTGCAGCCTGTCAAAGGTCTTCGTTCTCAGGCCTGGCAACACTTTAGCATTCGCCCTCGACCGTATGTGGGAGCCACATATGCCTCCATCTATCTCTGCCAACAGCTCCAGTCCTTCCTCCCGGGGGATGCACTTCAATTTCACACCATTCGGCCTTCTCCTGTACAGGACGTCATCGACGAACTGGTACAGGGCAGACCGACGGGCTACTTTTTCCGCTTCTTCCTGCTCCTCAGGAAGTTCCCCTGTTTGGAGGAATCAGACGGTATGCTGCACCCACGCCGGATCCTGGGGCTCGACGACAAGGACCAAAGGCATTTCCTCTGCCATGGGAGCGGCTGTCTCCACGGCCAGGGCTTGACGCCCTGCCGGAGCCGGTTGCTCTTTGGCAGGCTCAGTGTCCACGGCGGCATCCTTGCCGGCAGCCCTAGGGGGCTCGGCAGGAAAGTACTTGCCGGGACCTGATTTCTCCGCTTGTTCCGCCCCGTTGACGGTTCGACGGATGGCTGAGTTAACCGGAGCAAAAAGGTACCGAGTTCCACAGGTAGCTTGAATGCATCATGCTTCGACAGGTAATCGGCGATGTCGTTCTCCGCTCGGGGAACGTGCTCCGCTTGTATACCGTCAAAGAGCTCCTCCAGCTTCCTCACTTCATCTACGTAGGCATCCATCAATGGGCTCTGGTAATCCTTGTTGACTTGTCGGACGACAAGCTGCCAGTCACCCCTGACGATGAGCTTCTTCACCCCGAGGTCTGCCGCGATCCTAAGACCGGCAAGCAGCCCCTCATACTCAGCAGTGTTGTTTGTGGACATCTCCCTGGGAAAGTGCATCTGGATCACATACTTGAGGTGCTCTCCGGTGGGTGCAATAAGCAGCACGCCGGCACCGGCGCCTTGCAGCGAGAAAGCCCCATCAAAGTACATGATCCAGTCGCGGTCTACTTCTTTGCTGGGGAGATCGGTGTCCTGGATTTCTTTGTCGAGCGTTCAAGTCCATTCTGCAATGAACTCCGCCAAGACTCTGCTCTGGATTGTCGAGGTACTCTCAAACTTCAACCCAAAGCTCGACAACTCCAGAGCCCATTCCACAATCCTTCCGGTCGCATCTGGGTTATGCAGTATCCGTTGCAATAGGAGGCGGGTGACGACAGTGATCTCGTGGGCTTGGAAGTAATGACGCAGCATCCTCGAGGCCATAAGGAGGTCAAAGAGCAATTTCTGCACACCGGAGTACCTCGACCTAGCCCCCTGCAAGGGGGAGCTGACAAAGTAAACCGGGTGCTGCATCATTTTCTTCTTCTGCACCACTTCACTCGACTGCGCGGGCACTGCTCTAGTGACGTCAGACTCTGCCGGGGGCCTCACCTTGCCGGCACCAGGCCCTGCCGGGGGAATCTCTGGCTTGCCATCTGCCGGTCCCGCCATCGTCACTGCCTCCCCGTCGACCTCCCTCTGTGCCACTAGTGCGGCGCTAACCACTTGGTTCGTTGTCGCCAGATACAGCAGCAACGGCTCTTGTGGTTTAGACACAACTAGTATTGGCGTGGAGGAAAGGTATTTCTTCAGATCCTGCAACGCCGCCTCGGCTTCTGGGCTCCACTCCATCGGGTTTGCCTCGATGCCGCGCTGCGACACAAAGATGAATCGGCTCATGGCGGCGGCGCAGCCAGTGAGCCGACGCACATCCTTGATCCGCTTGGGCGCCTCAGTCAGTTCAATAGCCTTGATCTTATCTGGGTTTGCCTCGATCCCGCACTGCGACACAAAGAACCCGAGGAGTTTGCCGGACGGAACGCCGAAGACGCACTTCTCAGGGTTCAGCTTGAGGTTCATCTTGCGCAGATTGGCAAACGTCTCTTCCAAGTCTTGTACAAGAGTTGCCCTGTCCTTGGTCTTGACCACTATGTCATTCGTTTATGCTTCCATATTTCTATGGAGCTGGGGATCAAAACCAATTTGGACCGCCCTTGCAAATGTTGAGCCAGCACTCTTCAACCCGAAAGGCATCCATAAAAAGCAATACGTACCACATGGGGTGATGAATGATGTCTTCTCTTCGTCTTCTCTTATCATAAAGATCTGGTGGTAGCCCGAGTAGGCGTCGAGGAATGACAAAAGATCACACCCGGCCGTGGAATCAACAATCTGGTCGATGCGCGGTAATGGGAAGGGGTCCTTAGGGCAAGCCTTATCGATATCCGTGTTGTCAATACACAGCCCCCACTTCCCATTTGCCTTGCGCACCACCACCAGATTGGCCAACCACGTCGGATGGAGCACTCCTCTCACCAAACCTGCCTCTTCCAACTTCCTGATCTCCTCTATGTTGAACTCATGCCTTTCCAGAGCCTGCTTTCTGACCTTCTGCTTGACGGGTCGCGCATGAGGACAGACAGCTAGGTGATGCTCAATCACCTCCCTGGGAACACCGGGGATGTCGGATGCTTGCCATGCAAACACGTCGACATTCGCCCGTAGGAAGGTGACGAGCGCGCCTTCCTATTCGCTATCGAGGGTGGAGCTTATGGTGAAAGCCCCTCCCGTGCCATCCTTCCTGACGGACACCTTCTTGGTCTGCGGTGGCTTGGCTCTGGATTTCTTGCTCTTGCCGGTAGAGCTCTCTGGCACGTCCTCGGCAGTAGCACAACACTCCGGGGAGGTGCGCTTGCCGGAGTGGGTGCGAGAGGTCTTGCCGGGCTTCTTCTTCCCTCCCGGGGCTTCAGCGGCAGGAGCAAGTGCCTTGGCGGCAGCTGCCGCAACTGCTTCCCGGTAGAGTTGGTCAGCGCAAATCAGCGCGTCCTTCTTGTCGGAGGGGACGGAGATGATGGTCAATGGACCGGGCATCTTTAGCATTTTGTAGGATCCCGTTGTAGGGCAAGGGGATCTCGGCCACGTCGAAGACGATCCTCCCCGTCCTGTAGTTCAACTGCCCTCCAAACGTCACGGGCAGCGTGACCTTCCCTTTCGGCTGGCTCCTCCCCAGATTGACCCCTTGAAACATGCCCGTTTCCTCGAGGTCTCCATCAGGGATTTGCAGCCTTTTGATCACGACGGGCGAGATCAAGTTCAGGCCGGCCCCGCTGTCAACCAGCATCTTGTTCACCTTGAGGTTGTGTATCGTTGGTGAAACCAACAACGGCAAATAACTGACCGCGGTTGTGCGTTCAGGGTGGTCCTCGGCGTCAAAGACGAGGGGCGTGCTGGACCACTTCAGCGGCTTCTGAGCGTCGAACGACGGCTCCGCTGCTGTAATCTCATGCGCCCACTGCTTGAGCTGGCGGTGAGAAGTATGTAGCGAGGCACATGCCCTCAGTAGCCTTCTGGAACTCTTGCTCGCCGGACTCGTCGTCCTCGTCATGATCATCGTCTTCTTGCTTCTTTTCACGGCCCCGGGCGGGCCTCTCTTGCTGGCTGTCCTTGTCGCGGTGGCCTCCTTGGCCGCCACGCTTCTTGCCCGATCCCTCGGCAGCGTCCTGGCCCTTCTCCTTGTCCCGTCTCTCATACTCGGCCTTTTGCTTCTCAGCAAGCAGCTCGACTTGCCGGCAGTTCTGGAGGTCGTGGCCCTTGGTCCGGTGGATCTTGCAGTACTGCTTGCCGGAGCCCCCTGGCTTGTAGGCAGCTGCTAAGGCCCGGCAGGTAGCGCACCCGGCAATCTCCTTGCCGGGGTCGTCTGCCTTAACCTTCTTGGCAGCGCCAGTGTCGTCAGATCCTTTAACGGCAAGCACGGCCTTGCCCTTGCGTTTCCTGTTGCGACGCCGGCCCTTCTTCGTCGGGGCGGCGGTGTCTTCATCACTAGAGTCGGTTTCCGCACCGGTGTCCTCGCCGGGGTACTTCCTTCCCTCTTCAGCCCGGGCGCACCTATCGGCCAGAACATAGAGTTCGGCCACATCATTAACCTTGGTCATCGCCAGCTCTTCGCGCATCTTGCGATTGCGCATGTTCTGATGGAACACGCTGATCACAGCGGCGGGATGAACGTCGGGGATGTTGTACTGCACCCGGCTGAATCTCTGGATGTACTTGTGCAGGGTTTCCCCTTCCTTCTGGGGAATGATATGCAGATCACTGGCCTGGCCATGAGCTTGGTGGCCTCCAGTGAAGGCGCCAACGAACTCATGGCACAGATCCGACAAAGAAGAAATGGAATCCGCCGGCAAGTGCATCAACAAAGACATGACATTGGGCTTTAGTGCTAGTGGGAAGTAATTGGCAAGCACCTTGTCGTCGCAAGCACCGGCAGCCTGCATCGTGATGGTGTAGATGCTGAGGAACTCCGACGGATGGGTCTTGCCAATGTACTTCTCGCCGACGTCGGGCTTGAACGTGCAGCGGGACGGCCACTGGAACTGCCGCAGCTCGCGGGTAAAGGCTGGGCAGTCCACCTCATAAGGTAGGCCGCCGGAGCCCCCGGGTGCTGGGTGGTCCATAGCGGGTCCTGCCCACTTTGTCCGACTGGTGGCGTGAATCACGCTGACGCTCGATAGTGGTTTGAACATCTTCGTGAGCTCGTTCTCGAAGAACTTGGCGCAGGTCGCGGTGGGTCCGCGGGTCGGACGACACTATAGAGATGTTATCACAAGCGTCGTCACGACGGGCCGACGCCCGCGGTGGCTGGCGAGGAGGAGGAGAGTGCACCGTGACCGCGGCACCCCCGGTGGCTCGGTGGAGCGCCGGCCCGAGGGTCCCGCCAGTCGTGGATCATCTTTGTTGGCGACGGCAACGAGGCTCCGGATGGTGGCCCTCCACTGATCGAGCTTCTCCACAGCAGGAGGAAAGTCGAGGAGCAGCTGCGCGCGCCAAAGCTTCTGCTGGCGTGGGTGGCGGCGACAGCTGCATGGACCGTGGCGCTTCGACTTCTAACCACATTAGAAGGAGCTCTATCACGACCCAGCGGCTGCGCGCCATTTTCGCCAGCACTTTGGCGGGCATGCTGAACTCCTTTGTCCTGCGGACAACGCACATGGCTCTTCCCACGGTGGTGTCCAGGGTCACTGGCGTGGTGATGCTGCTCGTCGCGCACACCATGGGAAGAACGCGCAGTGGTCGCCGGCGTGGGCATCTTGGAGGTTGCTGCGCCGCCCGTGGGTGGCACAACGACACTCCTGGAGGGCCCCGCGCCGCTTCGGGGGGCCCAGTCCCGTCTTTGGATTTGGTGGCGTGCGGCCCGTCGCCTGGCGCACAAACATCAGCGCTCGCCAGGCTCTGACTGCCTGGGCAATGCTGGTGCTCGCGGACCGCGGCCCGGGTCCTGTTCGCGACCGGGCCGCTATCCGCCCGTACTGGCACGGGCCGTTCGGCCCCCGAGGAGCCGATCGCCATAGCTGTCTTCTTCTTGGGAGCCATGGCGATGAAGAACCGCTAGGCTAACTACTAGACCAGATTCTCACAATTGCGCCCCCTACCTGGCGCGCCAAAGATGTCGGTGAGAAACGACACCTATGGGATCATAAGAATGCCTACTACGGTTGTCGGGGCGCAGGGTTGTGAGAGGAGCAGGATTAGCAGTCAACACAAGGTTCGTTTACCCAGGTTTGGGCCGCGAGGATGCGTAATACCCTAGTCCTGCTTTCGTGGCTGTATTTCAGAGAGTTCTTAAGCTCTCGAACTAGCTATGGTGGATGCGTGGTTTCAAAGAGCCGAATCCCTCTCCAGTATGCCATGGGCCTCCTTTTATAGTCGAAAGGGGCTGCCGCAGTGGCACACAGGAGGTGGAAAGGCCTACCGTGCCGCGAGCTTATCGCTCGTATTACAGGACAAGATGCATTTAATGCATCGCTTAAGTGTCCCCTTGCTTTATTGGGGACGGGAACGAGGCCCGTCCCGTCCGTCGCCGCTCCTCCTCGCTTCGACACGCACCCTGGCCAGCGATGCATGCGGCGCCATGTAGGCAGGCAGGCAGCTGAGGTGGCACGGTGGTAGGGTCTTCACGAAGATCTGCATACCGCCACGCAGGCGCTTGCTGAGTTGGCCTGGAGGCTGCATGTTGCCACGCAGGTGCCTGCCCAGCTGGTTGGCCCTGCTGGCGTCCTCGGTGAGGGCCTTGCCGGGTGGCCCGGCAAGGGTCTTGCCGTGGCGCGCTATCGTCCCCGGCAAGGATCTTGCCGGGGGTCTTGTGGCTCTCCTTAGCAAGGATCTTGCCGAGGACCGTTGCCTTTTAATCCTCATCTGATCTTTAATATTCCTTGTCTTCACAAAGATCTGCATGCTACCACGGAGTTGCCTCCCGAGCCCTAGTTCCAACATGGTTGGTTGAGTTGGAACCCGTGGGCTCGAGGGTGGCTCACTCCGCTGGTGTGGGCGAGCCGCCCCGGCAAGGGTCTTGCCGGGGGAGCCTGCTTCGCCCTTCTGCTTCTTGGTGTTCTTGGCCTTGGCGTTGCCTTGGCTGTCTTGTACTTCGTCTTCTCTCCGGCTTCCCTCCCTTGCCCTGCTTCATGTGGCCGCGGCGCGTGGCTCTGACTGCCCGTGCACAAGTAAAGGGGTCAAAAGGAGAGCCCCTACTTTTGTACACTGACAGGCCCATTGTTTCTACGGCCCTTAGAAGGCCCATTGTTTCTACAGCCCATACGAGGCCCATGGTAACTACAGTAAATATGTAACCTATGGTTATTGTGGCCTAGTCTTAAAAAATAGGTTATTGCAGCCACTAGCAAACCGCGGAAAAAGAACTGCACTGACTATAAGCATACAAATAAACAAGACAACAAGGAAATAAATAAGCAAGCAACTTACACTAGGCTATCATGGCTATTACACATATTACATCCACTGGGCATCAAAGTTCGACACTAGTGCAAATATAGGGAACAAAGCAGCATATCATATACACTGGTTGTCAAAGTTGTCGACCAGTGCAAATAAACGCCGCAGCAAAACAAGTCCAGAACTGAAACCACTTCAGAAGATCTCAAGAAACAATATCCTGGGTACCCATAATGCTGGCAAGATGCTTAGCAAGCTTATTAACTTTCTCTTGTCTCGTGCTCAAATCCTCCAGCACTTGTTGTTGCACCAGGAATTATGCATCTAAATTCTGAAGGGACTTCCTCAGTCCTTCGGCTTCCTGTCGCATAACATTTGATCGATGTCTTTCAACTTGAAGTTGAGACTCAAGAAGCCGAACTGATTCAGGCAGCGAGTTTGAAGAGCTGGTGCCAGCAGTAGTAGCCAGTAACTCGAACACTACATCAAGACAGCACTTTGGGGTTGTCTCAGTGTCTTCAATATAGTTTTTATCAGCTTTATTGGAGACCAACAGGGATGTCTCACTATCTTGAACCTTATCTGCATTACTTCCTTTACCATTGCATAATGGGGTACTCTTCTCCAATATTTTATCCGGGTTCTAAAAGAGAAACAAACAAACACATCACAGGTTTACAATGTAGTATATGAAACTCATTTTGGTAAACCAGTTCAGTAATAAGGTGGACAGGATAACAACATGAAACAAACATATATCTATGTAGTATGGTCACTGTATGGTCTATATCATTCTAGTTTATGTTGCCAAATCAAGATAGATACAGTTCAAATCATATCTATTTAAGACAAAGCATCATTGACAGAATATAAGTGTGGGAAACTACATAGCAATAACAACACTTGTAATGTGCATGGCATGACAACATAACTGTTTATTCAATTGAAACTGAAATCAACATAGAGCAAGTTACAACAGCAAACACGTTAAAGAAACAGGTTTAAAACATACCTGTTGCGCCATTGGAGTTTCAATTGCATCCTTCAAATTTGAAATTAGTTGGTATGAGTAAATACAGTGATGCATGAGCAAAGTAGTATGAACCATAGCTATGGAACCTAACCTGAGAACAATTCTTCTTCTGCTTTAAGTGTTGACTTGGGGTTCGGAGTGGTGGTCCTCGTGCTTTGGGCACAACAGTTGCCTTACTAACTGCTCGTGTTCGGGTGCTCTATGGTGGAGACGGTGATGTGTCAACTGGAACCAGGTTACTATCTGCTTGGGGTGGGGTTAGAAGGGGTGTACCTTGTTTTCTGTCCAACTAGGTAGGGGTACAATCTGCGCGAGTCTGGATTATGTGTGGTGGGGCTGGTTCTTGGGCAAGTACAACCATGGTTCTATCTACATCGACAGGTAGCACGATCTTTTCTGAAGACCGTGTTTTTACTCCCACAGATACTGCCATCACCCCCTCCAATTGAAATGGCTGATAAACAAGAAAAGTAATTCAATGTACAGACATTGTAAGATAGACATGTGCAATGGATAGTAGGGAAGAAAACAGGGCAAGAAATAATTCACATTTATGTTGTCTAACCAAACAGAATAGCAGGACATAATTTCACATATATGATGGCTAATTAAACAAGATAGCATGACACAATTTCACATGTATGATGGCTAACTAAACAGGATAGAATGACATACTTAAAATGTGATGACTATGTAAACACGATGACATGATGTAACTATACGATGTGTCTATTAAAGTGGTTGGCATGCCATAAATCACAAACATGCCGTCGATGGAAACACGATGGCATGATATAATTCACGAATAGAATGATATAATTCTAAATATGATGACTATGTAAACAGGATGAGATGATATAACTATATTATGTCTTTAGAAAATGGGTTGGCATGCCATAATTCAGATACATACTGACTATGTAAACATCTTGGCATGATATAATTCAAATATATGATTTATATACTAAGCAAGTGAGCAGAGGGCAATCGCATATACGATGTGTCACTAAGGAGATGGCATTCAATATTGTGTATATGATGTAAAAACTAGGCATTCCAACACAACATATGCATGATATGAGTAATATAACCCTGCCAAGTTTGAGCATACACCTCAGGGGGATAATAGGACTGGTCATCTGCCTCTGAATCCTCCTCTGAAGAGCTATCTGTAACCAGCAAGATATCTGCTTCAACAGGTAGCATGGTCTGCTCTGAAGACCTTGTTTTCACTCCAGATTTTTCCATCACCAATTCAAATAGCTGATGCACAGGAAGAGCAGTTGAATATACAAACATTGTCGACAAATGCAATGAGAAATACAAAAAAAGTACAGCATGATATAATTCAAATATATGACGCTTGGCTAAACAGCATGGCATTGCATAATTCACATATATAATCCCTTGCAACAAGATAGCATTGCATAATTCACATATATAATGTCTTGCAACAAGATGCCATCGCATAATTAAAATATAAGGTAATTAGACACTAAACAGGTGGCATTGTCGGGTGGTAGGTGCGACATATGCCAACGGGTGGCTTATCATTGTGGGTGCCAATAAGACGTCGCCGGTGCCTGGAAACGGGATGAGGCGAAGACATGCACGCCGGTGGATCTTACCCAGGTTCGGGGCTCTCCGAGGAGATAACACCCCTAGTCCTGCTCTGCGGGGTCTCCGCATGATCACTAGATCAAGAAGGGTAGCTACAATCGCTCCTAGAGCTGTTGGGTTCGAGGGAGAAGAAGAACAAGGCTAGCTCTTGCTTCTCTCTCTCTATGGTCTGTGTGTAATGCTAAGAAGCCAACCCTCTGCATGGGTGCCCCGGGGGGTTTATATAGGCCTACCCCCCGGGGGTACAATTGTAACCCGGCTGGGTACTGGTCCCAGCCGTCAATGTCTATGCTCGCCGGCTTCTCCGCCGGCTGTTGGGGCCCGCCGACTGGTGGGTCCCGCCGGCTGCCGGCCTCTTGGTCGACAGGCCGGCCCCACCGCCTAGGGTCTTGTCGGCGGCAGCTTACTGTAGCCTCGCCCCTGATGACGGGGGCTTCGTTGAGGTAAGCGTGGCTACAGTGGGCCGCCTCGAGGGCTCTCACTGTAGCCTTACCTCGTCTTATCTCCTTAATGTGGCACATGCTTCGAGGGAGGGGGTGGCCGGCTTCTGGGGGCCGGCTGCGCCCTTGGCCGACTGGAGGAGGCCGGACCGCCTTCACGCCTCTCTCTGGCTGGAGGGGCCCGCCGCCCGCGGGCCGTACTGGCGTCTGCCGTGGGTGACGTCGAGGCTAGCATGGCTACAGTGCCGAGCCGGACGGGAGATGGCCGTCCCGTACGGCGTCCTGTGGCCATGCCTGCCTCGCACTGTGGCCACACCCCGTCTTGTCACCGTTATGTGGCGTAGCTTTGGTGGTTGCGGTCTTGGCCGGCTTCTTGGAGTCGGCGTTCTTCGAGGCCGGCTTCTGGGAAGTCGGCATCCTTTACGGCCGGCTTCCTGGAGTCGGCCACCCCGCGGTTATCCTGGGGGGGGTTGCTGAGGCTGGATCGCCTTCCGTGAGTCGGCTTCAGAGGTAGCCGGCCAGGGAAGGTGGTCCAATGCTTGGAGTGCTTGAAGGCCCAAAGGCCTGATAATTTTTTGGAAGAGCCAGGGGCAGTCGGTTAGGCTACCCGTGGCCATTTACTCCGACAGTAGTCCCCGAAGCTGATTGGGCTTCGAGGTTGGGTAGGAGTTGAGAAGCTCGATCAGCTTCCTATCTTGACAAGTCGGCAGCTGGGAGCCGGCTTTGGTTAGGCGAGACGCCTTGGTCAAAAAACTCCGGAGTCGGAGGGCGGGAGCTCGCCAGTGCGTGCACCGGGCCGCGGGCCGGCCACTTGCCATCTGCGAACCACGTGGCCTCTCTCGGCCAAAAAGCCTGCCAAACCATGCGCGTGATGGGACGTCGCCGTAGGGCGGGGGCCCGCCACGTCCACGCCCGGGCCCAGGCGCGGATTCTCTACAGCCCGAAACTGCCTGCACGTCTCCTTGCGGCAGTTTCGGCACGCCTTTAGGGCGTAATAATTGCGAGGCGTGGGGGGAGTGGGTGCAGTTAATCCCACGTCCCACCCCACGTCCGGCCTCCCCGGCTTCACCTCGCGATGCTATAAGTAGGGGGAGATGGAGAGAGGCAGGCTCTCACACGCTCCTCCCCCTTCCACCATCTTCTTTCTCTTGCCGTTTCTTGCAACAGCGCCTCGCCGCCGCGCTCTTCCACTACTCGTTCCCCCGCCGCCGCGCTCGTTTTCACCATGCCTCCCGCCACGGAGCAATATGGCGGGGATTGGGACGGCTCCAACGTCCACGAAGATCACGTCGAATTCCTCCGCAAGACGCGGCGGCTGCCCAGCGCGGACAAGGTGGAGGTCCGTCTTGCACCGGCGAAGGAGCTTACGCCGGAGCCGTGGGAGGGCGAGCGGGTGGTCTTCCGCTCGCATTTCTTGCGCGGAATCGGCCTGCCCGTGAGCGCCTTCTTCCGCTCTTGTCTCGAGTTCTACCAGCTCCAGCCGCACCACCTCACCCCGAATGCGGTGGTGCTGCTGTCTGCCTTCGTCACCCTGTGCGAAGGCTACCTCGGCGTCCTCCCCTCCCTCGAGCTCTGGGGGGAGTTCTTCCAGTCCAAGCTGGGCACGCGCTCGCGGGGCGTGCCGGCTCAGACTGGCGCCTTCATCGCGGGACGAAGGGTGGCTGCCGACAACCCCTTCCCTGTCATCACGCTGACCCAGTCGGTGAAGCTATGGCAAAAGTCGTATTTCTACGTCAGGAGCATCGCCCCGCAGGGCGACTACGTCAACCTGCCGGCTTACGTAGCCGGCCCACCGGAGGGCAGGCGGCCCCAGTGGTCCTACCGGGCCGTGACTCTGACGCCGGCTGTCGGAGTAAATGGCCACGGGTAGCCTAACCGACTACCCCTGGCTATTCGGAAAATTTATCAGGCCTTTGGGCCTTCAGGCACTCCAAGCATTTGGGCCGCCTTCCCTGGCCGGCTACCACTAAAGCCGACTCCCGGAAGGCGACCCAGCCTCACCGACTCCTCCCTAGGGCGACTACGGGATGACCGACTCCAAGAAGCCGGCCAAGAAGGACGCCGACTCCTAGGAGCCGGCCAAGACCACAACCACTCCTACATGATGGCGACGTAACGAGGTGTGGCCACAGTGCGGCCCACGACCCCCGAAGCCCGAGGCGGGCATGGCTACAGGAGGCCGTACGGGATGGACGTCTCCCGTGCGGCTCGGCACTGTAGCCACGCTAGCCTCGACGTCATCCACGACCCACTCCTGTACGGCCCAAGGACTGCGGGCCCCTTCAGCCAGAGAGAGGCGTGAAGGCGGCCCGGCTTTTCCTAGTCGGCCAAGAGTATAGCCGGCCTCCAGAAGCCGGCTATTCCCTTCCTCGAAGCAGGAGCCCCATTAAGGAGACAAGACGAGGTGAGGCTACAGTGATAGCCCCCGAGGCGGCCCACTGTAGCCACGCTCACCTCGACAAAACCCTCATCACCAGAGGCACAGCTACAGTAAGCAGCCGCCGACAAGACCCTAGGCGGTGGGACCGGCCTGTCGACCAAGTAGCCGGCAGCCGGCGGGACCCAGCAGCCGGCGGAGAAGCCGGCGAGCGTAGACACTGACGGCTGGGACCAGTTCCCAGTCGGATTACCATTGTACCCCCGGGGGGTAGGTCTATATAAACCCCCCGGAGCACCCATGCAAAGGGTTCGTTTTCTAGGTTCACACCCACGCATAGCACACACACCATAGATAGAGAGAAGCAAGAGCTAGCCTTGTTCTTCTTCTCCCTTGATCTCAACAGCTCTAGGAGCGATTGTAGCTACCCTTTATCGATCTAGTGATCATGCGGAGACCCCGCAGAGCAGGACTAGGGGTGTTATCTCCTCGGAGAGCCCCGAACCTGGGTAAGATTCGCCGGCGTGCATGTCTTCGCCTCATCCCGTTTCCGGGCACCGGCGACGTTTTACTGGCTCCCACAATGATAAGCCATCCCTTGGCATATGTCGCACCAACCACCCGACATTTGGCGCCCACCCTGGGGCCAGGTGCACCGTCGTCCGGAGACCTATTCTGGATGGGAACCCTCTTCCTCCCCCGCGAGCGCAGCCAGCCTGCTGCGCCCGATGGCGCTTGCCTCAACACGCTGCAAGGCGTCGACGACGCCTGCGCAGCGAGCCGCCTCGCTGATCTGTTCGGCGAGACTCGCATCTCCGACGAGCCTGCGTCCGACGCGGGCACCGACTACCCCGAGAGCCGCCTCGTCAGCCTCCTCGACCAACTTCACGTCTCCAGCGAGCCTGCTGCGGACATGGAGTCGGTCGGCTCCACCGACGCGATGCTCATCGACTCCGACACCGCGTCGCTTGACGCCTACCCCTCCGATGTGGTGGTCTTCGACGACCCCCTCCCTCGAGCTGACAGCGGCAGCAGCGCTGTCACCGAAGTGCTGGTCATCAGCCACGTCTCCAACTCGGGCGAGAACGCCCGCGACACTCAGCAAGCGGCAATGCACGACCTCTCCGTCCCCATCCCGGCCGACGCCGACGCCGAGACCCTGGAGGCACGCCGCCTTGCCCTCATCACGGAGGGCAAGAAGATAGCCTCGATGAGACGCCTCACCGAGGCCCACCAGCGCGAAGTCGACCGCGCCGCCTTCGGGACGCCACCACCTAGCGGCCCGAGCCGAGCCGGCTTCGTCCAGAAGCGCGGCGCAGCCGTTGCCAGCATGCTGGGCGTAGATCGCCCCATCTACGCCACCCCGCTCGAGAATCTGCGAGCCGCTCAGGCGGCTGCAGAGGAGCTCAATGGGCTGGGAGCCGATGAGCTCCCCTACATGACAAGACGGATCCAGCAGCTGATCGACGCGGCTGCAGAACGGCACGAAGCCGGCACCCGAGCTGATAGCCATCCCCCGCGCCGGGAGTACGCCGCGACGTCTCGCTCGCCGACTGCGAGCGGCGCGCGCCAGAAGAAAGACAAGGAGCCGGCTGCCAGCCGCAGCCGGACTCGCATCACCATCGAGCGCGACGCGGATGGCCGCCCTCGAGCTGTAGAGCACCAGGGAAACCTGCCTCCTCCCCCGCCTCGAAGAGAAAGACGCCTCACTCCACCGCCTGTCACCCATCCGACTCTTGGCGACCGACTCGGCCGCCGAGAAGGAGTCGGCGAGAACGACGCCCGCCACAGGATCGACCGCCTTGCTCGGTCCTTGGCGTTAGAAGAAGAAGATGATGTCGGCCCGCCATGCTTTGGCCCCCGCATCCGCGACGAGCCCTTCCCCAAAGGGTTCTCGCTCCCCAGAGACACACCCAAGTACAACGGCTCGGTGAAGCCGGAAGATTGGCTCATCGACTACTCCACAGCCGTCAGCATCGCCAACGGCAATCGGCGCGTTGCCGTGAAGTACGTCCCCCTGATGCTGCAGGGCATGGCGCGCACATGGCTCAACAGCCTCAAGCCCTACAGCATCAACAGCTGGCTGGACTTCACCGAAGTTTTCATCCGCAACTTCACCAGCACCTACAAGCGGCCTCCCAAGCCTCGCCAGCTCTCCCTCTGCGTCCAGGGGCCCAACGAGTCGACCCGCGACTACCTCACGCGATGGGCCGAGCTACGCAACTCCTGCGAGGGAGTGCATGAGGTCCAGGCCATCGAGTACTTCACTGCCGGGTGCCGAGAGGGCACCCTCCTCAAGCACCGACTCCTCTGCGACGAGCCGGCTACCCTCGACGAGCTACTGGTCTTCGCCAACAAGTACGCCACTGCCGACTCCTCCATGAAGACCGAGCTCCGAGTGGACGCCTCGGGGAAAGTAGTTGCTCCGGCTCCCAAGACGCCGGCTGGCGACCCTAACCGGCGCCCCTACCAGAACGACCACAAGCGCAAGGGCCCCATGCCGACTTCCTCCAGTCGGCAGGTGGCCACAGTTGAAGACGAGCAGCCGAAGAGCGGCCCGCTCCCAAGAAGAAGGGTGGCCGGCCGCCTTGGCAGCCGTCTTTCTCCTACGAACAAGCACTCGATGCTCCCTGCAAGTTCCACAGCGGCGCGAAGCCGTCCAACCATACAACACGGAAATGCCACTAGCTCACCCGCATCACCAAGGGCGAAGGGATGGTACCGCCTCCGCCTCCCGGCCCGCCGCCTCCAGCTCCCCAGCAGCCGGCGGCCCGGCCGGCAGTCGGCGCCATCCAAGACGAGTTCCCCGAAGCGCACGACGCCTACGTCGTCTTCACCAGTCAAGTCGACGACAAGCGCAGCCGACGCCGGCAGCACCAAGAAGTAAACGCAGTCGCCTCTAGCACCGCCGAGTTCATGCACTGGTCGGAAAAGTCCATCAGCTGGAGCCAGGCCGACCACCCAGAGGTGATGCCTTCGCCTGGCTCCTATGCTATGGTCTTGGACGTCACCCTTGCGACGGAGAGGCGAGCTGCCAGATTTTCCCGCGTCCTGATAGACGGCGGAAGCAGTATCAACATACTGTACCGCGATACCATGGACAAGCTGAACATCAAAGCGAAGCAGCTCATGCCGAGCCGCACCGTCTTCCATGTTATCGTACCCGGCCTATCTTGCTCTCCAATCGGCAAGATCAAAATGGATGTTCTCTTCGGAGACAAGGATCACTTTCACCGGGAAGCAATATGGTTCGAGGTGGTGGATTTGGAGAGCCCCTATCATGCACTGCTTGGCCGACCTGCCTTGGCCAAGTTCATGGCTGTGCCCCACTACGCCTACCTGAAGATGAAGATGCCGAGCTCGAAGGGGATCATCACGGTAGCCGGCGACTACAAGAAGTCCGTCGAGTGTGCCATGGCCAGCAGCCGGCTGGCCGAGTCCCTCGTGGTGGCAGAAGAGAAGAAAATGTTGGAACGGGTTGTGGCCATGGCCGGCAAGCAGTCGGCCTTGTCCCCCAACCCCAAGGACTGTGATGCGCAGGGCTCCTTCCAGCCTGCCAAAGAGACGAAGAAGATACCTCTAGACCCGGAGCACCCGGAGAGGTTCGCCGTGATTGGGGCGAACTTGGACAGTAAATAGGAAGGCGAGCTCATCGACTTCCTCCATGAGAATCGAGAAATCTTTGCATGGTCCCCAAAGGACATGCCGGGTGTACCGAAGGATTTCGCCGAGCACAAATTACATGTCTGAGCTGATGCGAAGCCGGTCAAGCAACCCCTCCGCCGACTATCAGAAGAGAAGCGAAGAATCGTGGGAGAAGAGATAGCTCGGCTCCTTGCAGCCGGCTTCATCATGGAAGTGTTCTTTCCAGAATGGCTTGCTAATCCAGTTCTGGTTTTGAAGAAGAATAACAAGTGGCGCATGGGTATAGACTACACGAGTTTGAATAAGGCCTGCCCAAAGGATCCGTTTGCTTTGCCGCGGATTGACCAAGTGATAGACTCCACAGCCGGATGCGAGCTGTTAAGTTTTTTGGATGCATACTCAGGGTATCATCAGATCAAGTTGGACCCAGCTGACCGCCTGAAGACTGCCTTCATCACACCCTTTGGAGCTTTCTGCTACCTGACAATGACATTCGGCTTGAGAAATGCCGGTGCCACTTTTCAGCGTTTCATGCAGAAATGTCTCTTGAAACAACTCGGCAGAAATGCCCACGTCTACGTAGACGACATTGTGGTGAAGACAGAGAAGCGCGGTACCTTGCTGGAAGACCTGAAGGAAACATTTGCCAACTTGCGCCGATTCCAGATCAAACTCAACCCCGAGAAGTGCGTGTTCGGAGTGCTAGCCGGCCAGCTGCTAGGCTTCCTGGTCTCTGAACGCGGCATTGAGTGCAACCCTGTCAAGTTCAAGGCCATCGAGAGGATGGAGATTCCCACCAAGCTGCGAGATGTGTAGAAGTTCACTGGCTGCTTAGCCTCCCTGAACCGTTTTATCAGCCGACTAGGAGAGAAGGCACTCCCCCTGTACCGACTCATGAAGAAGTCCTCTCACTTTGAGTGGAATGATCAAGCCGACCAAGCCTTCCACGAGTTGAAGAAAATGTTGACCACTCCGCCTGTCCTGGCTGCGCCGACTGAGAAGGAGCCCATGCTCCTCAACATCGCCGCGACAAGCCGAGTCGTCATGTCGGGACCCCGATTCCAAGTCACACCGATCTAGCCTGTAACACCTCATATCACTTTGCGGCCTCACGCACGGTACCCCCACGGGTGTCGCCTTACCATGGCCCGGGACCGTTTGCGCCTTTTGGCTCACGTATATGATAATGTCGCTAGCATCCATATGACAGAGAACCCGGGCCGACATGGCTAGTCGTGAACCCAAAGCGGCACTAACGTATGGGGACGGGCATACCTGAATCAACATCGAACGTGTCGGTCAGCAGCGTGCGAATCCGGGCTGTAGCAATGGGCTAACAGGACTCCGGGAATCCGGGCTGTAGCAGGCTAGGCAGGACTCCGGATGTCACCGCGTGACATTTCCCCGAAGGGACAGACACAGGAACGATATGAAACACATGCCGGCCAGTCAAGTGTTCCGGAGCAGTAGTGCTGGGCTAGCAGGACTCTGGTGAACCCGGCTGTAGCGGACTACTATGGCTCATGGGA
The DNA here is from genome assembly GCF_018294505.1 of Triticum aestivum. Classification (NCBI taxonomy): domain Eukaryota; kingdom Viridiplantae; phylum Streptophyta; class Magnoliopsida; order Poales; family Poaceae; genus Triticum; species Triticum aestivum. The sequence continues at coordinate 255,980,250 of NC_057799.1, read as the reverse complement.
GCACAAGACTACATTTCCCCATAGGAGAGGCTACCAAGGATAAACAACTAGGTTGTCGGATCCCACACATACCAAGCATTTCAATCATACACACAATATGCTCGATATGTGCAAATACAACATGGCATCACAACAAGACTCTACGACTCAGAGTATTTATTCATTAGGCTCCGAAGAGCCAGATATTACAAACATGGGTCTCATGACCCAACATTCAGAGCATACAAGTCAAAGCACATGCGGAAGCTTAACATGTCTGAATACAGACATCTACAAATGAAAAAGGCTGAGAAGCCTGACTATCTACCAGATCCTGCCGAGGGCACAAGATCGTAGCTGAGGTATCAAGCTAAACGTCGAAGTCCACACAAAACTACTAGCAAGACTGGCGTCTCTCTGCAAAACATAAAATAGGCAAACGTGAGTACAAATGTACCCAGCAAGACTTACATCAGAACTAGCTACATATGCATCGGTATCAACAAAGGGGGTGGTGGAGTTTAACTGCAGCAAGCCAGCTTTGACTCGGTGGCTATCCTAACTACGACTGCAAGCAACTCTTTTGAGGTGGCGCACACGAGTCCACATATTCACCAAATCAATACTCCACTATGGACCCGCTCCCGTCTCCCTACGAGAACGCCATCCATAGCACTCACGCTTATCTTGCGCATTTTAGAGTATCCACTTTCACTTGTCTATGAACTGTTATAGGCAACCCAGAAGTCCATTTCCGCGGACACGGCTATTCGAATAGATGATGCTAACCCTGCAGGGGTGTACTTCGTCACACACGCTCTCGCCACTTACCACCATGTACACGTCGTGTACCTCGGCAACCTTCAAGCGGAAGCCTGGCGAGGGAGTCGGCCACAGCCTACCTAAACACTCAAGTCTCTAGTCCAGGTTTATCGCCTACTCAGTGCCTAATTAAGTTTATGTTTTAAACTAAACTAACTTTTAACAGGGGCTGGCCCCACACGTCAGTGGGTCAGGGGGGAAGTCAAACCCCGGTCAAGCAGGGTCAAACCCACCGGCGTCGTGACGCCGGCGAGGCCAGACGCGGCGGGGCACTCGGGCGCGGGCTGTGGTGCCCCGTTCGCAGCGTGGCTGGGCTCGTTCGAGAGCCCAGACCAGCGCGCGTCGGGCGGTGGCGCCAGTCGGGCCTGGGGTGGCCGGAGGCGATGGCGAGGAGCTCGACCGCGGTGGCCGGAGCTCGGGCGCACTCGGGAACGGGGCTGCGGTGGCCGTGGAGTGGCGTGCTTAGCTCCTACGGCACCTACGCGGCGCGGTGAGTACGTGGGTGTGCTCGGTTGGGAGCTACGACGACTGTGGCCACGGCGGCGTGGTTCGGTGCTCGTGGGGAATGGTACTACGGCAACCAAACGGGGAGCAGGGTTAGGGGGGAAATGACCGGGTGCTCACCGCGGTCACGAAGAGGTTCTCGGCGAGCTCGGGGAGGCACGGACGGCGTCGGAATTTGGCGGCGGCGATGCACGGCTGTGCGCGGAGACGACGGGTAGATGGCGAGGTGACAGGGCGTCCGGCGATGCTCGCGTTGAGGGGAAGCTTCAAGGCGTCGAGGCGGAGCTCGTGGACTCATCGGCGGGGCGAGGGGTGGCCGGTGGCCACGGCAACGGCGACGGTGGCGACGGCTCCGTTCGGTGGTGCTGCGGGGAGAGAGACAGGGGAGGGGAGGAAGTGCAGCGAGTGAGGGAGAAGTGAGAGGGGGTCGGGGAGGTGCCGTGGCACTCGTGGAGGCATCCAGAAGCGGCGGAAGCAGGAGGTGGCCTCGCGCGCGGCGACCACACGCCCGGCGTCCCTCTGGCGTCCTTCTGGCGCGAGGTGGGAGACGGTGGCGGCTCTGGTGGGCTGGGCCAGCTCCTGGGCCATGGTGGGGCGCCAGGTATGTCCAGGTGAGGGGCCCAGTGGCCTTCTCTCTCTCTTACTTAATTGTTTCTGTTTTCTAGTTTAATTTGTTTTGTTTTGATTTAGTAAAATACTAAACCATTTTATAAAATCCTGGAAATAATTAGGGGTGCTGTCTGAATTATTCCAGTGACCCATAACAATTTCCAACATTTTTGGAGCACCTAAAATGTATATAGCATTTAAATAGCTCCAATTCAAATATGTTTGAATTAATTTCAAAGACCATAAATGCCTTGGAAAAATGTGCATGACCTCTGGTAAAGGTTTTAACCTTTTTCCATAAATAATGAACATTTTTGAAGGGCATTTTGGGTTTAATGAAAATATTTTTATTTTGAACCTAGTTGAATTCATTTGGTGCTAGGGTTTGGTCATCCCCAATTCAAATTCATTTGAATTAGACATGATGACATGAATGCTTTCATGCAACTAACTACAAGCAATTCTAGGGCTGTGACAACTCACCCCCACTAAACAAGAATCTCGTCCCGAGATTCAAGACGTGAGGTAAGAAGACAGAGGGACACAAGCTAACACCATCTTCATGATCCAATTGCTCTTCGCGAAGATGTTGATCCGTTGCTTCAATTAATGTTGACGTCTTTGCTTTCGAGATCTTCATCCAACACGATGACGACAAGGGAAAACTCTATAGAAATCGATCTCCTTAAAGATCGAGCAACTCACGATCAACTCACGGAATGCGACGTTGAGTATCTCTTGAGCTGAGACTCAACACATACATCGAGAGAGGGATGAAGTGAAACAGAGAACGAAGATTCAAGTTGATAAACACAATTCCACGCTGAATAAGACGGTGCATGGTTTCAAAGTAGCAAGGAGATAATTGCCATGACTCCATAACGAGGCACCTTAGGGAAGGTGGCTCGTAGAAATATTCCCTGAAGTGGCAAAAAGAATTAGTTTTGATATAAATATCATTGAAACTCTTTATGCCAGCCTAAGGCAATCACAATCGATCGTTCGAAAGAATTCAAAAGAATGGCACACTCAGTTTGGAAAGGAAACTATGGTTATAGAACAACTCGGCAAATGGAAGGCATATTCCAGTTGATACCAAGGATATAACCGAGTGACTAAGCGTGCTTTCAAGAACTTGAGCATTTCCATATACATCAAGGTTTTACCAACATCCATGTCGAGGATCCTGGCAACACATCATACTACCGTGATGAACGGTGATGGAGGATGCAGGTGCAAAGGAGGATAACACCTTCTCGGATTTCACCTTAGCAAGGCCAAGGAATCAGATATCCGGATGATTGACCGAGAGACATTTAGCACTCCGCTTCTAATGTTCTCCTTGATGTTCTAGCGTAACCCATTAGATGTGGTTTGGTATCTTGAACATCAAGTAGTAGGTCGGACTTCGGGAGCGCAGGAATCCATAAGGAATAACTACTGGGATAAATCCTAAGAAATCCTTATGGGGAGGTGGCCAACTTACTCAATCAAGATACTACCATAATAGGTCTTCCGGCTGGGTGTGTTTAGCCACGACATCCACTTTACCGGTTATCGAGAGACCAATATTATAGCTCTTGGGAAACGTTCCAACCATCACATCTGCCCGAGATTCAGATCTGGTTGGTGGCAGGATATTCCAGACTCATCGAGTCTAGGAAGAAAAATGAAGGTTTGCAACACAAATCGACGAGATGACGTTGCGAGATTCTCAGGGGATGAACTACGATAGCAAGCTCCAGAACATGAGCTGGTTCTGCTACAACATGTGAACACGCTGTCCCAGACAAGCATGATCACATGGTAGTCTTATAATAAAACACTACCGAGTTCAGGAGGGGAACCATCATCGCAGATAATGAAGTTCTCAATTAAGCCCGGGTTAGCTCTTAAAAGGAACTCCTTCTCCTGCACCAAATCAGTCAGTGGCTTGGTGTGCTAGGAACACATATAGAACGAAGGTTGCAAGTCTCCGAACCACAGAATACTTCGCACGTATGCATGACCGATTTTGGGATGATTCCAAAAGAAGCAACATTGACTTTCTCAAATCCACGACGGCAACTTGCATCAGATGCACGTGAATTAGAGGAAGTCACTACTTTCATCCAAACATATGCTTCATGAACGGAACACGAAGATAATGCTTATAAAGTTTCCAATACTAGCTGGATGTTCAACACGAGTCATGGAGAAGGTAGCAGTGTTGCTGATGGGCTCAACAACATTTCATCCAGGTTTCCATGGAGATGGAATTCCGTAATTATGTGAACAAGTGATAGCATTGGTCAGACCCAAAAGATATAATGGTGTATGCTCGAGGGATCAACCACGAGTAAGACAACATTATGAACATCGTTGGTTCTGATTTGACTTGATGATAGCCCATACTCAAATCAAAGTCTTAATATGAGAATAGGTCCAACAACTGATCACAGGGACCAATCGATGAAGATATCATCTATCTTCAACACACACAAAAAGATATCCCTTAGTGATAAACTAAGTCAGATAAGCTTTTATCTTCCAACTCTCCAAGTTGTTGTTTTGCTTAACCAACTAGCTCAGGGGTATCCAGCACGGATTCTTGGAGAAGGGGTGGTTTACAAGAGACCCACTTGATCACGAACTGAACATAGCGGTCAGGTGGCAACCTGGTGACACTTCCGAGAAGATATTCGGAACATCACGAACCACCGATATGTTACTAAGCTCGAGAACGATCTTGCTTTTCAGAGCAAGACGATATGACCAAATAAGCAAGGGATTCAATCCTAACCCAAAGTTTGAAGAGTGCACCAGAATAAGAACAAGGTAGCACGATCAATCCTAGTATAGTGATTCAATAACCAACACGCTAAGGATGAAATTATTGTCCTTTAACTACCAAGCAACGAAGTTGCTAGGAGTATTGATTTCACGCATCACGATTCACTTGTCGGTGTTCCAGTTACAATAACACGGGACCAAGAAACGAGTGATGATGGCGAGGAGTATCACTGCGTCAATGAATTCATAAGAGGTGGTGCAATTCCTACGATATTCTCGACATAAAGGGGGTAATACTCGAAGGTAGAACAGAACAAAAGCTGGTTAGACATTTGATCTGCGGAATACAACTACATTGACCCAATCCCAGAGATGGACGAGGTACTGGAGTTTGTTTCTCCTAGTCATTCCGGATTAGAATGGCTTGACAGACCACAGGAATAATAGGCATCGATAACACAAATGCACAATTACTCCTGACTATCAATTGATAGACGAGGGCCAGAAAATAACTAAAGAGGGACAACCCAAAGGAACATATGTTTTTTTTTCTGAGTTGTGGATGCATGGATTAGTATGTCGAACCAAGTCCAACAAGTTTCTTCTAGATAACCCATGCAGAAAGGTAGGACTGGCAGAGTCACAATATGAATGGAGTACTCCTCAAGAGCGCCCTGGTTGTGATCTTTTGGTTCAAACGAACTCCTGCCAAGAATGGTTCATGGTATTTGGAAGAACGATATACCACGGACCTCGAAGACTATCACAAAGGTTACTAATAACCTAAAGGAACGAGCAAACACTATCAACAGGAGGTAAGTGGAGTGAATCTTGGGCTCAAGAACCCAGAAGTAGAATGCCTACTAACTAGATGGCATCACGGGATGCTTTCGAGAATAATGGCCAGAATCTGCACACTGGGAATACAAGCATAGCTAGCTTACTAGGTAATCTTCTAAGACACCTAGGGTCGTAATAATAACTCCAACATATATGTCAAGGCAACAGAGTACCTCAACTCAACGATTAGTGTGGTTAATCTGGCCCAAAGGAACATCGAGAACGGAAAGAAGGGATTGCAAATGCATCGGACTATTTAGAAACCTGGGATGACTTGGACAGCATAACGGCTGTAAATGCTCAAAGGATTTGAGACATCCTGCAAAAATGGTGGCATAACCACTTAGAAGCACAATATCAAGGTTCCGAGACCAACTATGAACACACGGAAGTAGTAGAAACTGAACTGGGGCTTAAATCCATCAATCCTAAGATTCTACGGATTAGTAACACGTGATCCTGATAGAAAGATGAGAAGCCTAGTTCTAAATCCCCGTAGAAGAGAAGAGGGTGACTCAGATCAGAAGGGCATAAGGTAAAGGAGTAAAAAGAGCCTTACGTTCCCTTCCACAATCAATTCACTTATATAACTAAAGCATTTCTAGACTCAACCTCGACCAGTTTGGCTTCGTAAACCTACAGGCAGCCAGGCTTCGATACCAACGCTATTGGGACCCCGATTCCAAGTCACACCGATCTAGCCTGTAACACCTCATATCACTTTGCGGCCTCACGCACGGTACCCCCACGGGTGTCGCCTTACCATGGCCCGGGACCGTTTGCGCCTTTTGGCTCATGTATATGACAATGTCGCTAGCATCCATATGACAGAGAACCCGGGCCGACATGGCTAGTCGTGAACCCAAAGCGGCACTAACGTATGGGGACAGGCATACCTGAATCAACATCGAACGTGTCGGTCAGCAGCGTGCGAATCCGGGCTGTAGCACTGGGCTAACAGGACTCCGGGAACCCGGGCTGTAGCAGGCTAGGCAGGACTCCGGATGTCACCGCGTGACATTTCCCCGAAGGGACAGACACAGGAACGATATGAAACACATGCCGGCCAGTCAAGTGTTCCGGAGCAGTAGTGCTGGGCTAGCAGGACTCTGGTGAACCCGGCTGTAGCGGACTACTATGGCTCATGGGAGCACAAGACTACATTTCCCCATAGGAGAGGCTACCAAGGATAAACAACTAGGTTGTCGGATCCCACACATACCAAGCATTTCAATCATACACACAATATGCTCGATATGTGCAAATACAACATGGCATCACAACAAGACTCTATGACTCAGAGTATTTATTCATTAGGCTCCGAAGAGCCAGATATTACAAACATGGGTCTCATGACCCAACATTCAGAGCATACAAGTCAAAGCACATGCAGAAGCTTAACATGTCTGAGTACAGACATCTACAAATGAAAAAGGCTGAGAAGCCTGACTATCTACCAGATCCTGCCGAGGGCACAAGATCGTAGCTGAGGTATCAAGCTAAACGTCGAAGTCCACACGAAACTACTAGCGAGACTGGCGTCTCTCTGCAAAACATAAAATAGGCAAACGTGAGTACAAATGTACCCAGCAAGACTTACATCAGAACTAGCTACATATGCATCGGGATCAACAAAGGGGGTGGTGGAGTTTAACTGCAGCAAGCCAGCTTTGACTCGGTGGCTATCCTAACTACGACTGCAAGCAACTCTTTTGAGGTGGCGCACACGAGTCCACATATTCACCAAATCAATACTCCACTATGGACCCGCTCCCGTCTCCCTACGAGAACGCCATCCATAGCACTCACGCTTATCTTGCGCATTTTAGAGTATCCACTTTCACTTGTCTATGAACTGTTATAGGCAACCCAGAAGTCCATTTCCGTGGACACGGCTATTAGAATAGATGATGTTAACCCTGCAGGGGTGTACTTCATCACACACGCTCTCGCCACTTACCACCATGTACACGTCGTGTACCTCGGCAACCTTCAAGCGGAAGCCTGGCGAGGGAGTCGGCCACAGCCTACCTAAACACTCAAGTCTCTAGTCCAGGTTTATCGCCTATTCAGGTTCCATCCACAGGGAGTCCGGCCGAGGTTTCCACATACGGCCCCGAACGATGTGTGCAGGGTTCCCGAGACACCAAACGGGCGCCCGGTACACCGTGCCACGTGCCTACCGCATCACAGCCCACCCCTCGGTCAGCGCTGTCCACGGCCTCCAGCATACTACTAACACCAGAAACTACTTGCAACTCCTGGAGAGAGGACAAGGGTGATTAAGAAGCCGAGAGGGTCCATTGGTTTCGGGCCCAATGCGTGGTAGTAACTGTATCATGGATCACAAACACAGAACTCAGTTCCTGAGGATGGCTTCAATGAGACAACCCACCATGTACTCCTACATGGCCTCTCACCGCTACCTTTACCAAATCGTGTTCACACACTTAGCTCACACACAGTAGGACATGTTCATCACCATTCCAATTCATCCCCGACGAATCAGACCCGACTCAACTCTAAGCAGTAGCAGGCATGACAAACAAGCATGAATGAGTAGGCACATCAGGGCTCAAACAACTCCTACTCATGCTAGTGGGTTTCATCTATTTACTGTGGCAATGACAGGTCATGCAGAGGAAAAGGGGTTCAACTACCGCAGCATGTAACAGTTGAATCAATTGTCCTAATGCAGTAGAAGAGAGCAGGAGCGAGAGAATGGGATTGTATCGGAATGAACAAGGGGGTTTTGCTTGCCTGGCACTTCTGAAGATATTATAGTTCTTCATCGGTGTCATCGATCACGTCGTCGGAATCACGACTATCGAGAGGGGACAATCACCGACAAACAAGGAAGAGCACAATCAATGCAATGCAACAATTATGATGCATGATTATGACATGGCAATATGACATGATTTGGCCTAATGCAACTAGTAACAGAAAGGTTTGGGTTGATTTGAACTCAAGGTTCAAATTCAAATTCAAACTATGAATTCAAATAGTGCATTATCATGTTTTCACCTATAAAGCAGGTATAACTTAGTTTGACATGCATGAAAATGATACAGATGGATAGATTGCATTTTTCTGATAATTTTTCATATATAAATTATTTCATTCTGAGCTACGGTTGATTTTATATGATTTTTAGAAGTTTATACTATTTTCTGGAATTTCCTGATTAAAAATAAATCCAGAAAATGTAATACTGCGTCAGCCTGACGTCATCACTGCGTCAGCGAGTCAACGGCTGGCCAGGGTCAAACCTGACCCGTGGGACCTGCCTGTCAGTCTCTCAGTGCCTAATTAAGTTTAGGTTTTAAACTAAACTAACTTTTAACAGGGGCTGGCCCCACACGTCAGTGGGTCAGGGGGGAAGTCAAACCCCGGTCAAGCAGGGTCAAACCCACCGGCGTCGTGACGCCGGTGAGGCCAGACGTGGCGGGGCACTCGGGCGCGGGCTGTGGTGCCCCGTTCGCAGCGTGGCTGGGCTCGTTCGAGAGCCCAGACCAGCGCGCGTCGGGCGGTGGCGCCAGTCGGGCCTGGGGTGGCCGGAGGCGATGGCGAGGAGCTCGACCGCGGCGGCCGGAGCTCGGGCGCACTCGGGAACGGGGCTGCGGTGGCCGTGGAGTGGCGTGCTTAGCTCCTACGGCACCTACGCGGCGCGGTGAGTACGTGGGTGTGCTCGGTTGGGAGCTACGACGACTATGGCCACGGCGGCGTGGTTCGGTGCTCGTGGGGAACGGTGCTACGGCAACCAAACGGGGAGCAGGGTTAGGGGGAAATGACCGGGTGCTCACCGCGGTCACGAAGAGGTTCTCGGCGAGCTCGGGGAGGCACGGACGGCGTCGGAATTTGGCGGCGGCGATGCACGGCTGTGCGCGGAGACGACGGGTCGATGGCGAGGCAACAGGGCGTCCGGCGATGCTCGCGTTGAGGGGAAGCTTCAAGGCGTCGAGGCGGAGCTCGTGGACTCATCGGCGGGGCGAGGGGTGGCCGGTGGCCACGGCAACGGCGACGGTGGCGACGGCTCCGTTCGGTGGTGCTGCGGGGAGAGAGACAGGGGAGGGGAGGAAGTGCAGCGAGTGAGGGAGAAGTGAGAGGGGGTCGGGGAGGTGCCGTGGCACTCGTGGAGGCGTCCAGAAGCGGCGGAAGCAGGAGGTGGCCTCGCGCGCGGCGACCACACGCCCGGCGTCCCTCTGGCGTCCTTCTGGCGCGAGGTGGGAGACGGTGGCGGCTTTGGTGGGCTGGGCCAGCTCCTGGGCGGTGGTGGGGCGCCAGGTATGTCCAGGTGAGGGGCCCAGTGGCCTTCTCTCTCTCTCTTACTTAATTGTTTCTGTTTTCTAGTTTAATTTGTTTTGTTTTGATTTAGTAAAATACTAAACCATTTTATAAAATCCTGGAAATAATTAGGGGTGCTGTCTGAATTATTCTAGTGACCCATAACAATTTCCAACATTTTTGGAGCACCTAAAATGTATATAGCATTTAAATAGCTCCAATTCAAATATGTTTGAATTAATTTCAAAGACCATAAATGCCTTGGAAAAATGTGCATGACCTCTGGTAAAGGTTTTAACCTTTTTCCATAAATAATGAACATTTTTGAAGGGCATTTTGGGTTTAATGAAAATATTTTTATTTTGAACCTAGTTGAATTCATTTGGTGCTAGGGTTTGGTCATCCCCAATTCAAATTCATTTGAATTAGACATGATGACATGAATGCTTTCATGCAACTAACTACAAGCAATTCTAGGGCTGTGACACGTCAGCACTGTTGTTGTGGTCCAGGGCCCGAAGGAAGGCCGAGCCCAGCTAGTCCAGAGGCCGGTCTACTATCTCAGCGAAGTACTGTCCAGCTCAAAGCAAAACTACCCGCACTACCAGAAGATGTGCTATGGGGTGTACTTCGCTGCCAAGAAATTGAAGCCCTACTTCCAAGAGCACCCCATCACGGTCGTGTGCACTGCCCCGCTCGCCGAGATCATAGGCAGCCGGGATGCATCCGGCCGGGTGGCCAAATGGGCCATTGCCTTGGCCCCTACACGATTTTCTATCAACCCCGCACCGCCATCAAGTCGCAAGCATTGGCCGACTTCCTCGTCGACTGGGCCGAGACCCAGTACTTACCGCCGGCTCCCGACTCTACCCATTGGCGGATGCACTTTGACGGGTCCAAGATGCGCACCGGCTTGGGAGCCGGCATCGTCCTCACCTCTCCCAAAGGCGACAAGCTCAAGTACACGCTGCAGATCCACTTCACCACCTCCAACAACGTGGTCGAGTACGAGGCGCTCGTACATGGGCTCCGGCTAGCCAAAGAACTCGGCATACGCCGGATCCTATGCTACGGCGACTCAGACTTGGTGGTCCAGCAATCATCTGGCGACTGGGACGCCAAGGACGCGAACATGGCGAGCTACCGTTTCCTCGTCCAGCAGATGAGCGGATACTTCGAAGGGTGCGAGTTCCTTCACATGCTAAGGGCCGACAACGACCAAGCAGATGCCCTAGCACGGATCGGCTCCACCCGACAAGCCATACCGACTGGCGTCTCCCTCCAGCGCCTCCTCAAGCCGTCCATCAAGCCGTCTCCAGAGTCGGACTCCATCTTCGTACCGCCTGCGCCAGAAACAGCCGGATCCGGCTCAAGAAATCCCGCAGGCGGCACGGGGACTTCGACGACTGCCCCGGGGACTGACGTAGTCGCACCCGGCCCAGGGACTTCAGAACCCGGCCCGGGGACTGCAGCAGTCGGCCCGGGGACTGCAGCAGTCGGCCCGGGGACTGCAACGACACAAGAAGCGGTGGTCGACTCCAATGCAACACCCAACCCACCCACCCGAGTCATGGTGGCCACATTAACAGCAGAAGAAGTCACAGCTCCCTCATGGGCCCAGCCCATCCTCAAGTTCCTAGTCAGCAGAGAGCTGCCGGCTGATGAGATCGCAGCAAGACTAGTGCAACGACGAGCCGCGGCATACACAATAATCAACAGGGAGCTCGTGAAGCGCAGCGTCACTGGAGTCTTCCAGCGTTGCGTCGAGCCAGAAAAAGGAGTGGCAATCCTCAAAGACATCCACCAAGGCGAATGCGGCCATCACGTCGCCTCAAGATCCCTCGTGGCCAAGGCTTTCCGCCATGGGTTCTTCTGGCCGACCGCCTTGGAGGATGCTAAAGAAATAGTCAAGAGCTGCAGAGGATGTCAAGTCTTCAGTTCCAAACAACACCTGCCGGCTTCTGCCCTCAAGACCATTCCCCTCACCTGGCCTTTTGCCGTCTGGGGACTGGACATGGTGGGCCCTTTCAAGACAGCCCGCGGTGGCATGACACATCTACTCGTTGCGGTGGACAAGTTCACAAAGTGGATCGAAGCCAAGCCAATTAAGAAGCTGAACGGGCCGACTGCCGTGACATTCATCACCGACATCACTACTCGGTACGGCGTGCCGCACAGCATCATCACCGACAACGGCACGAACTTCGCCAAAGGCGCACTGGCACGTTTCTGCGCGACGCAGGGCATCCGACTGGACCTAGCGTCCATTGCCCACCCGCAGTCAAACGGCCAGGTCGAGCGAGCAAATGGACTTATCCTCTCCGGCATCAAGCCCCGACTGGTCATACCACTGCAACGATCGGCCGGCTGCTGGCTCGAAGAGCTGCCGGCTGTCCTCTGGAGTCTGCGCACTACACCCAACAAGTCAACCGGCTTCACCCCATTCTTCCTTGTGTACGGTGCCGAGGCTGTCATCCCAACAGACATCGAGTTCGACTCGCCTCGGATCACCATGTACATGGAGGAGGAAGCCAAAGTAGCAAGAGAAGACGGCGTCGACCTACTGGAAGAAGGCCGGCTGTTAGCCCTCAGCCGGTCCGCCATCTACCAGCAAGGCCTGCGCCACTACTACAACCGCAAGGTCAAGCCAAGATCCTTCCAAGAGGGCGACCTTATGCTCCGGCTGATCCAGCGAACAGCCGGCCAGCACAAGCTCTCGGCCCCTTGGGAAGGCCCTTCGTCATCAGCAAGGCACTCGGCAACGACTCCTACTACTTGATCGACGCGCAAAAACCAAGAGCACGCAAGAGAGACGACTCCGGCAAGGAGTCGGAGCGACCATGGAACGCAAACCTCCTAAGACGATTTTACAGCTGAAAAGCAGTATGTATCACGCTCCCCTTTTGTATTAAGTACAAACCAACAGGCCCCCCGAACAGTACTCGGGGACTGCCTTTTATTTATCTATGAAATGACGAGTGTCATATCCATGAATGTATTATTACATTTTGAATTTTTGTCCGGCACCGGGTTCGACTAGTCGGCCCGGGGACTGGCCGCCTTGAGCTATATCGAAAGTCCTTCCTAAAGTCAGCAAAGTAGTGCGCCGGCTCCCGAGTCCTCCCTTGTTGAAAGTCGCAGCTCAAAGAACTGACTGTCCGACTAGCAAGAGGAACGACAGAAAGGACGCCCACACAAAAAACGGCTAAGGAACAACTAACCTATATAGCAAAAAGACGGCCTCCATATATGCCTGCCGACTGTCAAAGCAGCCGGCTGGCCGGCTTCCTAAAAAACTTAGCTTAAGTCCGGCAGAGCTAAAAGTACTTCCCCCTCCCCAATCAGCCAGGCACTCCCCGGCTACAGATTGCAGAGCAACTGTTCGACTGGGGAGGCGGCAACCAAGGGAGGGCGGCAAAGGAAAAAAGCAGAAGGACAAAAAGTGAAAGTACAAGGAAAGACCGATTGCATAACTTATATACATAAAGCCGCCCACAGGCCGGCAACAGACTTGAGTTTGAATACACCCAGTGGGTGGAATTGTGCAGACTTAACCAAACATTGTTCAAAAGTAACAAGACAGGAAAACAAAAGAAAGAAGACTAAGGCGCGACATGAAGGCCGAGCTGGTCGGTGAAGGCGGCTCGCCGGCTGAAGGAGTGGCCGCCTAGCTGGTCCCGGCTTGACCACCTCCCGCGGCAGGAGACGCACTAGCACGCGACGTAGTGCTGGAGGCGCGGTCAGGCTGGCCGGCTACTCCACCAGCCGGCTCGGCGTCTTCACCCTCCTCCTCCTCCTCTTCGCCCTCGTCGCTGGAGTCGATCTCCTCCGCCGAGTCCTCGCCGTACGTCGGGTCCAACCCGAACCAATCTTCCGGCTGGGCGACTCCATTGTCGTCCACCTCGGGGGCGAAGACGTTGGTGTCAGTGTAGTCGGCGATCGCTGAAGCCCGCCGAATGATGGCCGGCCGCGCCGGCTCCAGCTCCATGTCGGCTTGCTGCCGCCAGGTAGCCAGCTGGTCCAGGTTCAGGCCAGGATACCAGGCCTTGACGAACTCCAGCGCCCGCCTGGCACCGGTGCGAGCCGCTGACGCCTTCCAAGCCTCGAAGCGACCGACTGCTACCTCCAGCCAGTCGGTGGTCCGACTGGGGGTGCGAGGGACCACTTGGCCGGGCCAGAGGGCGGCCAAGACCTGCGACCCGGCACGCTGAAGCCGGCGGAACAGCCTGTGAGCCGGTTGGATGCGAGCCTGGATCACTAGGAGCTGTTCCTCCAGCGAGCGGCCGGCGGTTGGCGAGATCTCGAAGCCGGCTTGCCTCTTCGCCTGGCGACGGGCTTCGATGGCCTGGTTGGCGGCAGTTGAATAGCTAGGGAAGTACTCTGCGCGAAGAAGAAAAGAAAAGAAGAACACCAAAATCAGAAAAACAAGCCAAAGTGGCAGATGGCAAGAAAGGACGAAGGGGTAGACGACTTACCGTCAACCAGATCCTCAATCTGGCCATAGCCGGAGACCAGAGTCTGCCTGGCCTCTGCCCAGCCGGCCGCCTCCATCTCGAACTCGGCCTGGAGGGTGGCTTGGCGATCCTGCGCAGCCTTCAGCGCCGCCTTGTGGCCTTCCTCCTGGTCGGCCAGCCTCCTGGCCAGGCAGTCGTGCTCCTGCACCAAGGCGGCGAGCTCCGCGTCCTTGGCACGAAGAGCAGTCTGGGACTCCCCCAGCTGTGCCCTCAGACCGGCGTTGGCCGCTGCAGAGATAGAAGAAGAAAAGAACAATGAGAAATCATCAAGGAAGATCCGAGCCGACTGCTCAGCAGTCGGCCCGAATCTCGGGGACTACACCCAGTGGGTGCGCTGACGCGCCCCCACATGAGATAAAGATCAAGTCACATACCTCGGCTCTCAGTAAGATCGGCGGTCTTCTGAGTAAGCTCCCGAGCCTGGGAGTTGAAGGCGGCCGCTCGGAGGTTGTGGTAGTCCTACAAGACGGACAGAAGACCGAAATGAGAACAAAAGCAGCAAAGACAAAATCTCCAAGAAGTTCCAAGCCGCCTGCTCAGCAGCCGACTCGGAACTCGGGGACTACACCCAGTGGGTGCGCTGACGCGCCCCCACGAGAGAAATCAAGATCAAGAAAGAACAAGATAGGAATACTAACCCGGATGGCTGCCCGCGTTGCAAGGAATTCGTCGGTGAACTGCCTCAGCGCCGCGGCTTGGCTTTGGAGCCGGGTCCGGACGTCTTGTGCAGCGACGTTCACCACGGCTGTCCCTCCGCCCGGTGTCCACCCCGAGGTAGCGCTGGCCGCCTCCGCGTCTCGGGCCGACGAGCTGGAGCCCACGGCCGACTGTGGCTCCGACGCAGCCTTCTGCGGCTCCGACGCGGCCTTCCCTGCACGCCGGCTTGGCGGAACTCGGACCGCCACCTCAGCTCCCGCGGCCGGCTCGCCCTCCGCCGACTGTGCGGGCGTAGGCTCAGGCTGGCCGCCTTGGGCCGCCCTAGTCGGAGTAGTCGGCTCCGGCGCCTCCCCCAAGATGATGACGTCGTCGCCGCTTCCTCCCAGCCCCGGCTGGGAACCGCTGGCTCCCGCTGGCGAGGGATCCACGTCCCCTGGCGCCATGGTGCGCAGGGGGGTGACCATCAAAGCCTCCCCTGCCGCCGCCTCGGCCTCGGCCTCTGCCTGAGCCTTGGCTGCAGCCTCGGCGAGCGCCTTCGCCGCCTCCTCCTCCCGAGCTGCCTGGGCGGCGGCTGCCCTCCGTGCCTCCGCCTCCCGCGCTTCCTGCTCCTCCTGCACCTCCCGCGCGTTCCTTTCCGTCGCCTCCAGGAGGGCCGCGCGGGGATCTACGCGGCGGGTAGTGCTCCCAGAGCCCCCTGGCGATTCGACAACGGAGCCGGCAGCCGCCCGCTCGAGTGACAGTGGAGCTCTGATCGTTGAAAAAGAAGACAAAGGTTCAAAGAACCTCCAAAGAAGAGAAAGAAGGAGAGTACATAGAAAGAGAGAACTTACGCCGACACAGTCTGTGGGTGCTTCACCACTTTGCGGAAGCGAGCCGCCTTCACGGCCGCCTCTTCCCGCCTAGTGGCTGCCGCCCCGCCCCTGGGCTTCTTCGTCCGGCTGCCGAACATGCCCTGGGCGGCGCGACGCTTCTGGCCTCTACCCCGAGCAGGCTGCGCGCCGGAGGAGCCCGCGCCGCGTCCGGATGCCGGCTGGCGGTGTGGGACGGCTTCGGCTTCGTCCTCGTCCGGCCAGTCGTCGAAGGTAGCGGTGAACCCGTCGCCGCCGGCTTGGCCACCGGCCGGCTCGACGGCGTCCTCCATATGGACCGCCCCCAGGTCGGGGTCTTCCTGGTCGTGCTCGGTCCGATCGGGGACGAAGAGGCGCTCCACGACTGTCCCGCCGGCCGGCCGAAGCAGAGGACCCTGTCAAAAGAACGAGCCGACTGAGTTAGAGTCGGCCCAGAAGAACTCGGCGACAAGGCTGAGAGAAAGAGAGAAAAAGAAACGAGGGGAGCGTACCGCAGGCGGAGGATTGGCACGGCTATATGGCTCCTTGCCGAATTGCCAGTCTTCGGAAAGTTGGCAGTTGGCGAGGTAATTCACCATGGAGGCGGCGTCGTGCTGCGGCATCTCCTTGGTGCACATTCGGCTCGGATCGAGCTGGCCGCTCATCTGACAGATCAGATGAGGCCGACTCTGGAGCGGAAGAACCCAGCGCGTGACAAACGCGGCCAGGAGGTCGGGCCCCGTCAGGCCCTCCGACTGGACCATCACCCGCAGTCGGGCGATGGCGGCGTTTCCTGCCTGCGACAGCGTCACGGCCCGGAAGGACCACTGGGGCAGCCTGCCCGCCGGTGGGCCGGCTACGTAGGCCGGCAAGTTGAGGTAGTCGCCCCGGGGAGCGATGCTCCGCACGTAGAAGTATGACTTCTGCCACTTCTTCACCGATTGGATCAGCGTGATGATGGGGAAGGGGTTGTCGGCGCCTGATCTCCGCGACGCGATGAAGGCGCCAGTCTGAGCCGGCACGCCCCGCACGCGCGTGCCCAGCTTCGACTGGAAGAACTCCCCCCAGAGCTCGAGGGTGGGGAGGACGCCGAGATAGCCCTCGCACAGGGTGACGAAGGCCGACAGCAGCACCACCGCGTTGGGGGTGAGGTGGTGCGGCTGGAGCTGATAGAATTCCAGCCAGGAGCGGAAGAAGGCGCTCACTGGCAGGCCGAAGCCGCGCAGGAAGTGCGAGCGGAAGACCACCCGCTCGCCCTCCCGCGGCGCCGGCCTGATTTCCCTCTCCGGCGCGAGGCGGACCTCCACTTTGTCCGCGCTGGGCAGACGCCGGGTGTCGCGGAGGAAGTCGATGTCGTCGTTATGGACGATGGAGCCGTCCCAATCCCCGCCAAGCTGCTCTACGTGAGGAGGCATGGCGAGGGCTAGCGCGGCGGCACAGGAGCGTGCGGAGGAAGAGCGCGGCGGCGAGGCGCTGTCGCGAGAACGAGCAAGGGAAGAAGATGGCGGAAGTAAGAGGAGCGTGCGGGGGCCTGCCGCCCTCCGCCTCCCCCTACTTATAGCCTCACGAGGCCGAAGAGGCCGGACGTGGGGAGGAGACGTGGGATTAACTGCGCCCACTCCCCCCACGTCTCGCATTTATTACGCATAAGTGCGAGCCGAAACTGCCGCACGAAACATGCGGGCGGTTTCGGGATGCAAAGGATCCGCGCCTGGGCCGTGGTGCGGACGTGGCGGGCCCCCTCCCTGCGGCGACGTCCCGTCACGCGCGTGGGCTGGCAGGCTTTCCGGCCACGTTGCACGCCGACGGCCCGAGGCCGGCCCGCGGCCCGGTGCACGTGCCTGCGGGTTCCCGCCCCCCGACTCTAGAAGATTTCGACTAAGGCGGCACGCCTGACCAAGGCCGGCTCCCAGCTGCCGGCTTGTCACGATAGGAAGCTGATCGAGCTTCTTGAACCCCACTCCACCTCGAAGCCCAATCAGCTTCGGGGACTACTGTTGGAGTAAATGGCCACGGGTAGCCTAACCGACTACCCCTGGCTCTTCGGAAAATTTATCAGGCCTTTGGGCCTTCAGGCACTCCAAGCATTTGGGCCGCCTTCCCTGGCCGGCTACCACTAAAGCCGACTCCCGGAAGGCGACCCAGCCTCACCGACTCCTCCCTAGGGCGACTACGGGATGACCGACTCCAAGAAGCCGGCCAAGAAGGACGCCGACTCCTAGGAGCCGGCCAAGACCACAACCACTCCTACATAACGGCGACGTAACGACGTGTGGCCACAGTGCGGCCCACGACCCCCGGAGCCCGAGGCGGGCATGGCTACAGGAGGCCGTACGGGATGGACGTCTCCCGTGCGGCTCGGCACTGTAGCCACGCTAGCCTCGACGTCATCCACGACCCACTCCTGTACGGCCCAAGGACTGCGGGCCCCTTCAGCCAGAGAGAGGTGTGAAGGCGGCCCGGCTTTTCCTAGTCAGCCAAGAGTATAGCCGGCCTCCAGAAGCCGGCTATTCCCTTCCTCGAAGCAGGAGCCCCATTAAGGAGACAAGATGAGGTGAGGCTACAGTGATAGCCCCCGAGGCGGCCCACTGTAGCCACGCTCACCTCGACAAAACCCTCATCACCAGAGGCGCGGCTACAGTAAGCAGCCGCCGACAAGACCCTAGGCGGTGGGACCGGCCTGTCGACCAAGTAGCCGGCAGCCGACGGGACCCAGCAGCCGGCGGGACCCAGCAGCCGGCGGAGAAGCCGGCGAGCGTAGACACTGACGGCTGGGACCAGTTCCCAGTCGGATTACCATTGTACCCCCGGGGGGTAGGTCTATATAAACCCCCCGGAGCACCCATGCAAAGGGTTCGTTTTCTAGGTTCACACCCACGCATAGCACACACACCATAGATAGAGAGAAGCAAGAGCTAGCCTTGTTCTTCTTCTCCCTTGATCTCAACAGCTCTAGGAGCGATTGTAGCTACCCTTTATCGATCTAGTGATCATGCGGAGACCCCGCAGAGCAGGACTAGGGGTGTTATCTCCTCGGAGAGCCCCGAACCTGGGTAAGATTCGCCGGCGTGCATGTCTTCGCCTCATCCCGTTTCCGGGCACTGGCGACGTTTTACTGGCTCCCACAATGATAAGCCATCCCTTGCCATATGTCGCACCAACCACCCGACACCGGCTGGATCCGCAACCGTCGCCCGAGTGCGAGCGATGACCCAGTCGGAGGGCTTGACGGGGCCCGACCTGCTGGCCGACTTCGTCACGCGCCGGGTACTTTCGCTCCAGAGCCGCCCTCATCTGATCTGTCAGATGAGCGGCCAGCTCGATCCGAGCCGGATGTGCACCAAGGACATGCCGCACGCGGAGGTTGCCTATATGGTGAACTACCTCGCGAACTGCAAACTCTCCGAAGAGTGGCAGTTCGGCAAGGAGCCATATAGCCGAGCCAATCCGCCACCCACGGTATGTTCTCCTTGTCTCTTCTTTTTTTTCTCTTAGCTTTGTCGCCGAGTTCCTTTGGCTGACTCTGACTAGTCGGCTTGTCTTCGACAGAGTCCTCTCCTTCGGCCTGCCAGCGGGTCGGATACGGAGCGCCGATTCGTCCCCGACCGGACGCAGCACGACCTGGAGGACCCCAACTTGGGGGCGGCCGCTATGGACGACAACACCGAGCCGGGTGGTGGCCAAGCCGGCGGCGAAGCAGGCGGCTCCGGGCATGGAGTCACATTCGACGACTGGCCGGACGACGATGAGGCCGAAGTCGTCCCGCGCCGCCGGCCGGCATCTGGACACGGCGCGGGTTCCTCCGCTGCACCGCCTGCTCGGGGCGGCGGGCAAAAGCGTCGCGCCGCCCAGGGTTTGTTCGGCAGTTGTCACATCCTAGCTAGTTCATGCATTAGAGTGTTGCATCATGTCTACATTTCACAGAAACCTGAAATGGGGATGCCAGAAACCCCCAGCACCCCCCTGGAACAACTAGGGTTTACTAAGATTCTTTTCAATGAACCTGAAATGCCCTCCATAAATGTTCACCACCTTTGGTCCTGGCTAAAACCTCTGCCAAAAATGGTTTCATATTTTTGGAGGCCATCTTGGATTTTTGCACAAGCCATAAGTATTTGCATTTGGGCATTTTAAATCCTATAAATATTTTCAAATGCCCAAATAATCTTGAAGGTATTTTTAGGCTGTTGAGAATAATTTCAAAGGTGCCTCAGAATATTTTCAGGATTTTTCCAAATGAAATAGTATTTTTACTATTTCAAAACACAGAACAGAAATAAATAAAAAGAGAAAAAACAGAAAGCAGAGAGACTCACCTGGCAGCCCACCTGGCGGCCCAGCACTGTGCTGGCCCGTGCCAGTCAGCTGCCTGCTCTCGCCAGAGCAGGCAGAGAGGTGACGCTGGCGAGTGCGAGCTCGCCACGGCGCCACCTGCTTGCCGCCCTCGCCCGTGGATGCGCTGGACGAACCCCTCGACGCGCCCCGAGCCTCTGGACACCGCCATTCTCCCCCGTCGCCTCTCCCTCGCCTTTCCCACACCATGGCCGACGCCGCCGCAGCCACCTCGCCGGAGTAGCCGCGCCCACCGTCGACCTCGCGCCGTTCCACCGTGTCCAACAGCTCCGCCGTCGCCCACTCCTTCGAGCAAGTCGAGCCCTGAGCGCTCGCTTGCCCCGAAGCTTCGCCTCCGACCTCGCCTTCGCCGCTCACTGTCGGAGATCCCCTCCGCCGTCGCCACTGCAACAGCTCGCCTCCGAGCTCGCCGTCCGCTCCGTCGCAACCACCGTGAGCATGGCCACCTTCCCATCCTCTCCTCTCCCCCTCTCGAGCTCCGCAGCCACTGCACGAAGCTCACCCGTACACGCCGCCGCATGAGCTCGTCGCCGATGAGGCTCCGGCCATCCAACGGCCGCACCACCGTAGCCATTAGCTCCACCGCAACGCCAGGAACCTGTAGCACCATCGCATGTCCCTCGCCGTGCTCTCTAGCAACGGATTCAACCACGCCCGTACCCCGGCAGCCGCACGGCTCGTCGCCGGCGTTGATTCCGGCGACCCCGAGCTCCACTACCACCACCAGTCGACGCGGTTTGCTCCCAGCTACACGTAGGTACTCTCCGCCGTCCCTTTGGACGCCGGAGGAGGGATCCCGCACTCGACCGCCGTGTCTGGACGTCGCCGGCGGCTAAACGTCGGCGAGTCAGCGTGGTTTGACCACAGGTTGACCCCCCCAGGGTAACTGACAAGTGGGGCCGCCTGCTAATTAATCTGAGTTTGAGATTAAAACTAATACTAATTAGCTAATTACCTAACAGTGACACTGACACAGGAGACCCACACGTCAGGTTTGACCTGGACGACCCCGTTGACCTGCTGACGTCACACTAACGTCAGGCTGACGCAGTAAAGCATTACTGGAATTATTCTTATATTGGAAATTCCAGAAATTATCACAAACTTCAAAAAATCATAGAAAATAATCTATAGCTCAGAATGAAAGATTTATATATGAAAAATGATCAGAAAAATCCATTCTATCCATCTGTACTGGTTTCATGCGTGATTAAGCAAGTTAACCTACTGTTTTATACAGAACAAGATAAAGCACTAATATGGGCCATTTATGAACTTGGAATTTGAATCTTTGATTCAAAATAGCCCAAACCCATCTGGTCTTAGTTGCATTAGCCCAATACATCCATTTTGCCATGTCTCATGCATGCATCATATTGTTGCACTTGCTTGGTGTTGATTGTGCTTCGATGTGTTCATTGTGGTAGGTCCTGCCTCCGAGGATATTCACGAGTATCCAACTAAAGGGCAGTATCCCACCACCACTCCGTCGGGCAAGCAACCCATTGATCATTTCGATACAAACCCATCTTCTCGCTTCTGCTCTCGTTTACTGCATTAAGACAACGCGATTCAAACTGCTGTGTGTTGCGGTAGTTGAACCCACTTTCCTTTGCATGACCTGTCATTGCCACAGTAACTAGATGAAACCCACTAGCATGTGTAGGAGTTGATTGAGCAATGTTGTGTTCCTACAATGCTATGCTTGCTACGCTTAGAGTTGTGTCAGGTCTGGCTCATCAGGGTGATGAACTAGAGTGAAAGTGTGTGTCGGTATTGAGAGTGAAGTGTTGAATACGATTTGGTAAAGGTATCGATGGGAGGCCATGTAGGAGTACATGGTGGGTTGTTTCATTGAGACCGTCCCTAAGAACTGAGATCTGTATGCGTGATTTAAGATTCAGCTACTACCACGCATTGGGCCCGAAACCAATGGACCCCCTCGGCTTCTTATTCACCCTTGTCCTCTGTCCAGGAGTTGCACGTAGTTTCTGGTGTTTGTAGTAAGCTGGAGGCCGTGGACAGCGCTGACCAAGGGGTGGGCTGTGATGCGGTAGGCTCGTGGCCCGGTGTACCGAGTCGCCCGTTTGGTGTCCGGGAACCCTGCACACATCGTTCGGGGCCGTATGTGGAAACCTCGGCCGGACTCCCTGCGGATGGAACCTGAATAGGCGATAAACCTGGACTAGAGACTCGAGTGTTTAGGTAGGCTGTGGCCGACACCCACATTGGGCTTCCGCTTGAAGGTTGCCGAGTACACGTCGTGTAGCGACGATAAGTGGTGAGAGCGTGTGTGACGAAGTACACCCCTGCAGGGTATAAAACTATTCGAATAGCCGCGTCCGCGGTAAAGGACTACTTGGTCGCTTATGCAGTTCATAGACAAGTACATGGATACCACTAAAAGCCTCAAGATAAGTTTGAGTACCGCGGATGGCCCTCTCGTTGGATGACGAGGGAGGATCCACGGTGGGGTATTGAGATGGTGATTAGTGGACTCGTGTGCGAAAACTATTTCACAAGTGGTGTATCGTAGGATAGCTTAGCCAAGAGTCAAAGCTGGCTTGCTGCAATAACCCCACTACCTTCTTGAGAATGAACATGTATAGTAGGATCTATTGTAAGACTTGCTGAGTACCTTTGTACTCATGTTGCTTCAATTACTGTTTTCAGACGACAACACCGCCCCTTCTGATGGGTTCTACGTAGAACTCGACGACGACGAGTGACTTGCCACCCAGGTGGTGATCTAGGCTTGTGAAGGGCCTATGTAGATAGACAGGCTTCGTCAAGCCTTCTTTCTTTCTAGCGTCTGTACCCAGACAGTTTGCTTCCGCATGTGCTTGTATGACTGTATGACTTGAGTGTCAGGTCATGTGACCCCTATCTGTATGAACAAGTTATGTAAGGCTCTCCGGAGCCCTTTAAATAAAGTACTTGAGTTGTAGAGTTTTGTTGTGATGCCATGTTGTATTTGCACATATCGAGCATATTGTGTGTATGATTGAAATGCTTGGTATGTGTGGGATCCGACAATCTAGTTGTTTATCCTTGGCAGCCTCTCTTATGGGGAAATGTAGTCTAGTGCCTCCTTGAGCCATAGTAGTCCGCTACAGCCCGGTACACCGGAGTCCTGCTAGCCCAGCACTACTGCTCTGGACACCTGACTGGCCGGCATGTGAATCATATCGTTCTTGTGTCTGTCCCTTCGGGGAAATGTCACGCGGTGACATCCGGAGTCCTGCCTAGCCTGCTACAGCCCGGGTACACCAGAGTCCTGTTAGCCCAGTGCTACAGCCCGGATTCACACGCTGCTGACCGACACGTTTGAAGTTGATTCATGTATGCCTGTCCCCATACGTTAGTGCCGCTTTGGGTTCACGACTAGCCATGTCGGCCCGGGTTCTCTGTCATATGGATGCTAGCGATATTGTCATATACGTGAGCCAAAAGGCGCAAACGGTCCCGGGCCATGGTAAGGCGACACCCGTGGGAGTACCGTGCGTGAGGCCGCAATGTTATATGAGGTGTTACAGGCTAGATCGGTGTGACTTGGAATCGGGGTCCTGACAGCGTTGGCATCAGAGCTGGACTGCCTGTAGGTGCGATAAGCCAAACTGGTCGATGTCGAGTCTAGAAATGCTTTAGTTATATGTAGGGGAATTGATTGTGGGAGGGAACGTAAGGTGCTTTTACTCCTTTACCCCATGCCCTCTGATCTGAGTCATACTCTTCTCATTCTACGTGGGTTAAGGACTAGGCTCTCTCCTCTCTATCAGGTTCACGTGTTACTAATCCGTAGTAACTTATAGGATTGTTGGTTCCATGCTTCGGTTCAGTTTCTACTACCCTAGTATGTTGTCGGTTGAACCAGAACCTTGACATGATGTTGTTGAGTGGTATTGCAAACTGTTGCGCATGTCTCAAATCCTTTTTCGAGCATTTACAGCCGTTATGCTGTCCGAATTCTCCTAGAAATACTAATGCCTTGCATTATTTCGTGCTTTCAGATGGCCACCCGTTCCCAGAACCAAGTGGTTCGTCTGACCCGGTGCATCGGCGTACTTGGTCACACGGCCATGTTGGTCCGAGTGATGGTTGAGACAGGCTATCGTTGGTATCCCGAGTATACCGTCGAGGAGCAGTTCCGAGACTTTAATCAAAGTCAATATCTTTGCACCGTCAGGATTTACCCATCCTATCCTGGAGCCACTGAACCCCTCCATTGCTCTTATGGACTTGGGGTTACTATCGAGATGTCCGTGCAGGACGCAGCTTACTCAATGATGACTATCATGCGAGCCAGAACTGCCTTGCTTCAGAACACTGACTTCCGCTATATGCCAGCAGCACTCCCTGGGGCATAGGGGTACTATCAGGCTACTTACTGTGATCCTACCCATGAGGGCTCACTACTCCGCACCACCACCGAGATGCTTGAGGACAAGAACCATGAGAATCGTGCCTTGCGAATGGAGCTCTTTAATGCTCGTGCTGATCACTGGGCCACTCTGACACGGTTTGCACCTGCCGTGCAAGCTGGGTTTATGGACATGAGGGACTTATACCCCGTGCGATCTGGTCTGCCAGAATGTATGGAATGGTGTGATGTAGGAGGCATCACCCCTCCTCGTGGACCTCGTCTGCCACCGTTTGTTGGACCAAGGCCACACCCGAGTCCTTATGGACCGCAAGCTCCACAGGACCGACTGTTTCCAGATGATCATGTTCAGCTCCCAGGACATGGTGGTGACTTCTATGAAGATTACTACGGAGACGTCTGAGTTGGTAGTAGTTCTACTAGTATTGTAACAGTTGTAATCTCCACAGTCCTGCGTGTCTTGTGGGATACGACTTGGTGTGTATCACGTTCCGGAGGTGTAGAAAAATAATGTATAGGAGCTTCGAATGCCTCTGATGAGATGTATCGTCTTTCATCGTAGTTGTACCTTAGCCTGGGCTTGTACTAAACTATGTATGGCGTGTATGACCGTTGGTATATGTATGTTGCTATGTTACCATGTCATACTGATGGTCATCTCTGTATTCCGTGTTATCCATTACATTCCGCATTTCCCTATCAAGATTTAGCCATCCTCGTCTAAACCGTTGCTTTGTTTCTCCTAGGATGGTTAACACCCGCAACAACCCTGCTGTCCAGGCGCAGGGTGAAGCCAATGCAGCCAGGGCGGAGAATCTGCCCCAACCGCCTTCATTGGCCGAAGTTATGCTGGAGGCAGAAAGAAACAAGCGTGAGACTAACCGCTTGCTAGAGCGAATTGAGCAGAATACTGCACGTCACCAGAGGAACGACCTGGTGTCCATCAATGACTTTATCAAGTTGTACCCACCGAAGTTTAACCATTCCGTCGAGCCCCTTGATGCGGATGATTGGCTTCGCAGCATCACCCACAAGCTACGTTCGGCCAACGTAGCCGAAGCTGATAAGGTTACCTATGCTGCCTATCACCTCGAAGGCCCTGCTAGCCTTTGGTGGGAAAACTTTGAGGCTATGCGCCCAGCTGGCCAAATCACTACTTGGGCTGAATTCAGTGAGGCTTTCTGTGAGCATCACATTCCGGAGGGTCTCATAGATCGTAGGCGGAAAGAATTCTGCAACTTCACCCAAGGCAGACTGACCGTGGATGCATACAGCCGTGAGTTTGGAAATCTAGCACGCTATGCTCCTGAAGAGGTATCCACCGACGCCAACAAGCAGGCAAGGTTCCGCAAGGGACTTAGCCCCGAGCTTCGCTGTGATCTCCGTCTGCATGAGTGCACCTCCTTCCAGAAGTTGGTCAATAAGGCCATCAGTGCCGAGACAGGACAGACTGACTATGACGCTACACGCAAACACTCTCGCGATTTTGGTTCCTCATCTGGCTCCGGATCCCAGAAGCGCCGGATCTGGATTCCAAACACTGCTCTGCCACCCAGGTTCACTCCGAGGCCATCCTTCGAGGCGCCTCACCCCAACCAGCAGCATGCACCGCCCAAGGTCTATGGTGGCCCCGCTGCTAATGCTACTCCACGCCCCAATATTGTGACATGCTTCAAGTGTGGAGAAACGGGTCACTATTTGCGCGAGTGCCCCCGAAACAACCTCAATCAACCTGGACAGTCCGTTGGCCGTGGTAAGCCAGCAGGAAAGACTTACTACGCCAAGCCAGCCACCACTGCACGTGGCCATGTCAACTATGTTTCAGCTGAAGAAACTCATGAGGATCCCAACGTCGTCCTTGGTACGCTCCTTGTTAAGTGCCATCCGGCAACTGTTCTTTTCGATACTGGGGCATCTCATTCATTTATCTCTGAGAGCTATGCTCGATTGCACAACACCACATTTAGTGACATGCCTACTTCCATGGACATCCAAACTCCTGGTTCTAGATGGCAAACCTCTAGGATAATCCATGGAAATGAAATTCTTGTCGACAGATTGGTCTTCCTTGCGTCACTAATAGCTCTCAAGCCCTCGGACATAAACATCATCTTGGGTATGGACTGGATGTCAGCCCATTATGCTAAGATTGATTGCTCTACTAGAACTGTTCAACTCACCCATCCGTCGGGCAAGACAGTCAATGTTTTGACCCGAGTGTCTAAGCGTCAGCTTTACTCATTAAATGCCAACCCCCTTCCAGACCTCGAAGATGTGCCGGTAGTCCGTGACTTCCCGGATGTCTTCCCAGAAGAACTGCCAGGTATTCCACCTGACAGGGATGTCGAGTTCGTGATAGACCTTGTTCCAGGAACCGTCCCAATCTCTAGAAGACCCTATAAGATGGCACCCCTAGAGCTAGCCGAGCTTAAGAAACAACTCGATGAATCCTTGAAAAAGGGTTTCATCCGTCCTAGTTCTTCTCCGTGGGCTTGCCCCGTCCTCTTCGTCAAGAAGAAGGATGGTACGGATCGGATGGTTGTAGATTACCGACCTGTCAACCTAGTCACAATCAAGAACAAGTATCCGCTTCCCAGGATCAACGACCTGTATGATCAGCTCGCTGGATCCTCAGTCTTCTCTAAAATGGATTTGAGGTTGGGCTACCATCAAATCAAAATCAAGAACGGGGACATTCCTAAAACGGCCTTTGTTACTCGTTATGGCCAATACGAGTATACAGTCATGTCCTTTGGGTTAACCAATGCTCCCGCCACCTTTTCTCGGTTAATGAACTCAATCTTCATGGAGTATTTGGATAAATTCGTCGTAGTATACCTCGATGATATACTCATCTACTCCAAGAATGAGGCAGAACATGCCGAGCATTTAAGGCTAGTACTGACGAAACTTCGAGAGCATCGCCTTTATGCTAAATTCTCTAAGTGTGAATTCTGGTTGCCAGAAGTGACCTTTCTAGGCCATGTAATCTCTGGTAAAGGTATTGCTATCAATCCCGAGCGAGTTCAAGCCATCCTTGACTGGACTCCCCCTGAAACGGTTAAGCATGTTCGGAGTTTCCTTGGCTTAGCGAGCTACTGCTGCCGCTTCGTCGAGAATTTCTCCAAGGTTGCTAAACCTCTAACCGAACTCCTCAAGAAAGATAAAAAGTTCGAGTGGACCCCACAGTGCGAGTTCAGCTTTCAGGAACTGAAAAGACGCCTGACATCTGCCCCCGTACTCGTACCACCAGATTTTTCTAAGGACTTTGTTATCTATTGCGACGCCTCGCGACAAGGACTAGGTTGCATACTCATGCAAGATCGTCATGTGATTGCCTACGCTTCCCGGCAGTTGCGTCCACATGAGGATAATTATCCCACACATGATCTAGAGCTTGCAGCCGTAGTCCATGCACTCAAAACATGGCGACATTACCTTCTCGATAATCGTTGCGAGATTTTCACCGACCACCAAAGTCTGAAATACATTTTCACCCAACCGGATCTGAATCTCAGGCAGAGACGTTGGGTCGAGTTGATCTCAGACTACGACTTAGGAATAACTTACACCCGGGCAAAGCCAACGTCATGGCTGATGTGCTAAGCCGTAAATCCTATTGTAACAACTTGATGTTACAACAAAGTCAACCACTTCTCCACGAGGAATTCTGTAAGCTTAACCTTCACATTGTTCCTCGAGGTTTTCTATCCACCCTGGTGGCGAAACCTACCCTTACGGATCAGATCATCAAAGCTCAGAAGGTAGATCCGGGAATCTCCCGTATTAAGAGAAACATCAAGAAAGGAGTTGCGGATTGTTTCTCCGTTGATGACCAAGGTGTTGTGTTCTTTGGAGACCGCCTAGTGGTTCCCAAGGTACGCAACCTGAGGCGATTGATCCTTAAGGAAGCTCATGAATCTCCTCTCACCATTCATCCCGGTAGTACTAAAATGTATCAAGACCTACGCCAGAGGTTTTGGTGGACTAGGATGAAGAGAGAAATTGCTCAATACATTGCTAATTGCGACGTC
Source organism: Triticum aestivum (assembly GCF_018294505.1). Classification (NCBI taxonomy): domain Eukaryota; kingdom Viridiplantae; phylum Streptophyta; class Magnoliopsida; order Poales; family Poaceae; genus Triticum; species Triticum aestivum. Next base: position 255,951,671 of record NC_057799.1, on the reverse strand, counting down.
TGCCGTCGTGTTAAAGCAGAGCATCAACGGCCTGCTGGCACCCTTCAGCCTCTGGCTATTCCTGAATGGAAATGGGATAAAATCGGTATGGATTTCATTACCGGGTTTCCCAGGACCAAGAGAGGGAATAATGCTATCTTCGTTGTTGTCGATCGTCTTTCCAAAGTAGCCCACTTCCTACCTGTTCGTGAGAGTATAACCGCTAGCCAGCTAGCAGACTTGTACATCTCCCGAATAGTGTCTCTTCATGGTGTTCCATTGGAAATTAACTCAGACCGTGGAAGTCTCTTCACCTCTCGATTTTGGGAAAGTTTCCAAAATGCAATGGGAACTCGTCTCTCTTTTAGCACCGCCTTTCACCCTCAATCAAGTGGTCAGGTAGAACGAGTTAATCAAATTCTGGAGGATATGCTCCGAGCTTCTGTCATCTCTTTCGGCATGGATTGGGAGAAATGCCTTCCATTCGCCGAGTTCGCTTATAACAATAGTTACCAAGCTAGCTTGGGCAAGGCCCCTTTCGAGGTTCTCTATGGACGAAAATGTCGAACGCCTCTTAACTGGTCAGAAACCGGGGAAAGACAACTCTTTGGCCCGGATATGATCCAGGAAGCAGAAGAGCAGGTTCGCATTATTCGTGAGAAATTGAGAACAACCCAATCTCGCCAAAAGAGCCATTATGATCGCAAACATAAGGCTATGACTTTTGAGGTTGACGAGAAGGCTTACCTTCGGGTGACTCCTTTAAAGGGAACCCATCGATTCGGTATCAAAGGAAAATTGGCTCCTCGCTACATTGGACCCTTTCGCATTCTTGCCAAGCGAGGAGAAGTTGCCTACCAATTGGAACTACCTCCACATCTTTCCAAGGTTCATGACGTCTTCCACGTTTCCCAACTCAGGCGTTGCTTCTCGGATCCTATCCGTGGAGTGGACCATGAAACGCTTGATCTCCAAGATAATCTCACATATCGGGAGTATCCCGTTCGAATCCTTGATCAAGCCAAGCGTTCCACTCGACGCCAAAACATCAAGTTTCTCAAAGTTCAATGGTCACACCATTCCGAGAAAGAAGCTACTTGGGAAAGGGAGGATCGTCTTCGATTTGAGTACCCCACCTTCTTCCCAACGGATCCTAAATCTCGGGACGAGATTCTTTTGAGTGGGGGTGAGTTGTCACATCCTAGCTAGTTCATGCATTAGAGTGTTGCATCATGTCTACATTTCACAGAAACCTGAAATGGGGATGCCAGAAACCCCCAGCACCCCCCCTGGAACAACTAGGGTTTACTAAGATTCTTTTCAATGAACCTGAAATGCCCTCCATAAATGTTCACCACCTTTGGTCCTGGCTAAAACCTCTGCCAAAAATGGTTTCATATTTTTGGAGGCCATCTTGGATTTTTGCACAATCCATAAGTATTTGCATTTGGGCATTTTAAATCCTATAAATATTTTCAAATGCCCAAATAATCTTGAAGGTATTTTTAGGCTGTTGAGAATAATTTCAAAGGTGCCTCAGAATATTTTCAGGATTTTTCCAAATGAAATAGTATTTTTACTATTTCAAAACACAGAACAGAAATAAATAAAAATAGAGAAAACAGAAACCAGAGAGACTCACGTGGCAGCCCACCTGGCGGCCCAGCACTGTGCTGGCCCGTGACAGTCAGCTGCCTGCTCTCGCGAGAGCAGGCAGAGAGGTGACGCCGGCGAGCGCGAGCTCGCCACGGCGCCACCTGCTTGCCGCCCTCGCCCGTGGATGCGCTGGACGAACCCCTCGACGCGCCCCGAGCCTCTGGACACCGCCATTCTCCCCCGTCGCCTCTCCCTCGCCTTTCCCACACCATGGCCGACGCCGCCGCAGCCACCTCGCCGGAGTAGCCGCGCCCACCGTCGACCTCGCGCCATTCCACCGTGTCCAACAGCTCCGCCGTCGCCCACTCCTTCGAGCAAGTCGAGCCCCGAGCGCTCGCTTGCCCCGAAGCTTCGCCTCCGACCTCACCTTCGCCGCTCACCATCGGAGATCCCCTCCGCCGTCGCCACTGCAACAGCTCGCCTCCGACCTCGCCGTCCGCTCCGTCGCAACCACCGTGAGCATGGCCACCTTCCCATCCTCTCCTCTCCCCCTCTCGAGCTCCGCAGCCACTGCACGAAGCTCACCCGTACGCGCCGCCGCACGAGCTCGTCGCCAACGAGGCTCCGGCCATCCAACGGTCGCACCATTGTAGCCATTAGCTCCACCGCAACGCCAGGAACCTGTAGCACCATCGCATGTCCCTCGCCGTGCTCTCTAGCAACGGATTCAACCACGCCCGTACCCTGGCAGCCGCACGGCTCGTCGCCGGCGTTGATTCCGGCGACCCCGAGCTCCACCACCACCACCAGTCGACGCGGTTTGCTCCCAGCTACACGTAGGTACTCTCCGCCGTCCCTTTGGACGCCGGAGGAGGGATCCCGCACTCCACCGCCGCGTCTGGACGTTGCCGGCGGCTAAACGCCGGCGAGTCAGCGTGGTTTGACCACAGGTTGACCCCCCCAGGGTCACTGACAAGTGGGGCCGCCTGCTAATTAATCTGAGTTAGAGATTAAAACTAATCCTAATTAGCTAATTACCTAACAGTGACACTGACACAGGAGACCCACACGTCAGGTTTGACCTGGACGACCCCGTTGACCTGCTGACGTCACACTAACGTCAGGCTGACGCAGTAAAGCATTACTGGAATTATTCTTATATTGGAAATTCCAGAAATTATCACAAACTTCAAAAAATCATAGAAAATAATCTATAGCTCAGAATGAAAGATTTATATATGAAAAATGATCAGAAAAATCCATTCTATCCATCTGTACTGGTTTCATGCGTGATTAAGCAAGTTAACCTACTGTTTTATACAGAACAAGATAAAGCACTAATATGGGCCATTTATGAACTTGGAATTTGAATCTTTGATTCAAAATAGCCCAAACCCATCTGGTCTTAGTTGCATTAGCCCAATACATCCATTTTTCTATGTCTCATGCATGCATCATATTGTTGCACTTGCTTGGTGTTGATTGTGCTTCGATGTGTTCATTGTGGTAGGTCCTGCCTCCGAGGATATTCACGAGTATCCAACTAAAGGGCAGTATCCCACCACCACTCCGTCAGGCAAGCAACCCATTGATCATTTCGATACAAACCCATCTTCTCGCTTCTGCTCTCGTTTACTGCATTAAGACAACGCGATTCAAACTGCTGTGTGTTGCGGTAGTTGAACCCACTTTCCTTTGCATGACCTGTCATTGCCACAGTAACTAGATGAAACCCACTAGCATGTGTAGGAGTTGATTGAGCCATGTTGTGTTCCTACAATGCTATGCTTGCTACGCTTAGAGTTGTGTCAGGTCTGGCTCCTCAGGGTGATGAACTAGAGTGAAAGTGTGTGTCGGTATTGAGTGAAGTGTTGAATACGATTTGGTAAAGGTATCGATGGGAGGCCATGTAGGAGTACATGGTGGGTTGTTTCATTGAGACCGTCCCTAAGAACTGAGATCTGTATGCGTGATTTAAGATTCAGCTACTACCACGCATTGGGCCCGAAACCAATGGACCCCCTCGGCTTCTTATTCACCCTTGTCCTCTGTCCAGGAGTTGCACGTAGTTTCTGGTGTTTGTAGTAAGCTGGAGGCCGTGGACAGCGCTGACCAAGGGGTGGGCTGTGATGCGGTAGGCTCGTGGCCCGGTGTACCGAGTCGCCCGTTTGGTGTCCGGGAACCCTGCACACATCGTTCGGGGCCGTATGTGGAAACCTCGGCCGGACTCCCTGCGGATGGAACCTGAATAGGCGATAAACCTGGACTAGAGACTCGAGTGTTTAGGTAGGCTATGGGCGACACCCACGTTGGGCTTCCGCTTGAAGGTTGCCGAGTACACGTCGTGTAGCGACGATAAGTGGTGAGAGCGTGTGTGACGAAGTACACCCCTGCAGGGTATAAAACTATTCGAATAGCCGCGTCCGCGGTAAAGGACTACTTGGTCGCTTATGCAGTTCACAGACAAGTACATGGATACCACTAAAAGCCTCAAGATAAGTTTGAGTACCGCGGATGGCCCTCTCGTTGGATGACGAGGGAGGATCCACGGTGGGGTATTGAGATGGTGATTAGTGGACTCGTGTGCGAAAACTATTTCACAAGTGGTGTATCGTAGGATAGCTTAGCCAAGAGTCAAAGCTGGCTTGCTGCAATAACCCCACTACCTTCTTGAGAATGAACATGTATAGTAGGATCTGTTGTAAGACTTGCTGATTACCTTTGTACTCATGTTGCTTCAATTACTGTTTTCAGACGACAACACCGCCCCTTCTGATGGGTTCTACGTAGAACTCGACGACGACGAGTGACTTTGCCACCCAGGTGGTGATCTAGGCTTGTGAAGGGCCTATGTAGATAGACAGGCTTCGTCAAGCCTTCTTTTTTCTAGCGTCTGTACCCAGACAGTTTGCTTCCGCATGTGCTTGTATGACTGTATGACTTGAGTGTCGGGTCATGTGACCCCTATCTGTATGAACAAGTTATGTAAGGCTCTCCGGAGCCCTTTAAATAAAGTACTTGAGTTGTAGAGTTTTGTTGTGATGCCATGTTGTATTTGCACATATCGAGCATATTGTGTGTATGATTGAAATGCCTGGTATGTGTGGGATGCGACAATCTAGTTGTTTATCCTTGGCAGCCTCTCTTATGGGGAAATGTAGTATAGTGCCTCCTTGAGCCATAGTAGTCCGCTACAGCCCGGTACACCGGAGTCCTGCTAGCCCAGCACTACTGCTCTGGACACCTGACTGGCCGGCATGTGAATCATATCGTTCCTGTGTCTGTCCCTTCAGGGAAATGTCACGCGGTGACATCCGGAGTCCTGCCTAGCCTGCTAGAGCCCGGGTACACCGGAGTCCTGTTAGCCCAGTGCTACAGCCCGGATTCACACGCTGCTGACCGACACGTTCGAAGTTGATTCATGTATGCCTGTCCCCATACGTTAGTGCCGCTTTGGGTTCACGACTAGCCATGTCGGCCCGGGTTCTCTGTCATATGGATGCTAGCGACATTGTCATATACGTGAGCCAAAAGGCGCAAACGGTCCCGGGCCATGGTAAGGCGACACCCGTGGGAGTACCGTGCGTGAGGCCGCAATGTTATATGAGGTGTTATAGGCTAGATCGGTGTGACTTGGAATCGGGGTCCTGACAGCAGTCGGACGAAAAAGCCCAGGGGCGGGGCGGCGGCGACCAGGCGGGAGGAGGTGGCCGTGAAGGCGGCTCGCTTCCGCAAGACGGTGAAACAACCACAGACGGTGTCGGCGTAAGTTCGAACTCTTTTGTGTACTCTTTTTTCTTTCTTTTCTATGGTGGTTCCTGAATCCTTGTCTTTTTCTCCAAACAACCAGAGCTCCATTGTCGCTTGAGCGGGCGGCTGCCGCCTCCGTCGGCGAGTCGCCGAGGGGGTCTGGGAGCACCACTCACCGCGCGGACCCCCGTGCCGACCTTCAGGAGGCGACAGAACGGAACGCGCGGGAGGCGCGGGAGGAGCGGGAGGCACGGGAGGCGGAGGCACGGAAGGCGGCCGCCGCCCAGGCGGCCGCCGCCCAGGCGGCGCAGGAGGAGGAGGCGGCGAAGGCGCGCGCCGACGCCACGGCCAAGGCCCAAGCGGAGGCTGCAGCTGCGGCGACGGCGGAGGGGGCCTTGTTGGTCACCCCAGTGCGCGTCGCAGCTCCTGGGGCCCCGGAGCCCTCGCCAGAAGGAGCCGGCGGCGACCAGCCAGGGTGGAGAGGGACGACGACGTCGTCATCCTGGAGAGGGCGCCGGTGCCGAGCCCGCCGACTGGGGCGGCTCAAGGCGGCCAGCCTGATCTGCCGCCTGCGCAGTCGGCGGGGGGCGAGCCGGCCGCGAGGACTGAACTGGCGGTCCGGATGCCGCCGAGCCGGCGCGCGGGGAAGGCTGCGTCAGAGCCACAGAAGGCCGCGTCGGAGCCGCAGCCGGCCGTGGGCTCCAGCTCGTCGGCCCAGGATGTGGAGGTGGCCAGTGCTACCTCGGGGTGGACGCTGGGCGGAGGGACGGCCGTGATGAACGTGGCCGCGCAGGACGTCCAGACCCGGCTCCAGGCCCAGGCTACGGCGCTGAGGCAGTATACCGACGAGTTCCTTGCGACGCGGGCGGCCATCCGGGTTAGTCTTCTTATCTTGCTTCTTCTTGATCTTGATTTCTTCCGTGGGGGCGCGTCAGCGCACCCACTGGGTGTAGTCCCCGAGTTCTGAGTCGGCTGCTGAGCAGGCGGCTTGGAACTTCTTAGTGGATTTGGCTTTGCTATTCTTGTTCTTACTTCGATCTTCTGTCTATCTTGCAGGACTACCACAATCTTCGTGCGGCCGCCTTCAACTCCCAGGCTCGGGAGCTGACCCAGAAGACCGCCGACCTTACTGAGAGCCGGGGTACGTGCTTCATTCTTTATCTTACGTGGGGGCGCGTCAGCGCACCCACTGGGTGTAGTCCCCGAGATTCGGGCCGACTGCTGAGCAGTCGGGTCGGATCTTCCTTGACGATTTCCTCTTACTGTTCTTTCTTTTTCTGTCGTCTCTGCAGCGGCCGACGCTGGTCTGAGGGCACAGCTGGGAGAGTCTCAGACTGCCCTTCATGCCAAGGATGCCGAGCTCGCCGCCTTGGTCCAGGAACGCGACCGCCTGGTCAAGAAGTTGGCCGACCAGGAGGAGGGCCACAAGGCGGCTCTGAAGGCGGTGCAGGACCGCGAAGCCGCCCTTCATGCCGAGTACAAGACAGAGGCGGCTGGCTGGGCTGAAGCAAGGCAAACTCTGATCACTGGCTATGGTCAGATCGAAGATCTGGTTGATGGTAAGCCGCCTACTTCTTCGTCCTTTCTTGCGGTCTGCCATTTTTGGCTCGTTTTCTGACTTGGTGTTCTTCTCTTCTTTTCTTCTTCTTTCTTGCACAGAGTATTTCCCTTGCTATTCTACCGCCGCCAACCAGATCATCGAGGCCCGCCGCCAAGCGCGAAGGCAGGCTGGCTTCGAGATTTCGCCAACCGCCGGCCGTTCGCTGGAGGAGCAGCTCTTGGCGATCCAGGCCCGTCTCCAGCCGGCTCACCGACTGCTCCGCCGTCTTCAGCGCGCCGGGGCGCAAGTATTGGCCGCCCTCTGGCCCGGCCAAGTGGTTCCTCGCACCCCAAGTCGGACAGCCGACTGGCTGGAGGTGGCAGTCGGCCGCTTCGAAGCCTGGAAGGCCTCGGCGGCTCGGTCCGGCACCAGGCGGGCGCTGGAGTTTGTCAAGGCCTGGTATCCCGGCCTGAGCCTGGATCAGCTGGGTACCTGGCGGCTGCAAGCCGACACGGAGCTGGAGCCGGCGCGGCCGGCTATCATCCGGCGGGCTTCGGCGATCGCCGACTACACCGACACCAGCGTCTTCGCCCCTGAGGTAGATGACAACGGTGTCGCCCAGCCGGAGGAGTGGTTCGGGCTGAACCCGGCAGACGGTGAAGACTCGGCGGAGGAGATCGACTCCAGCGACGAGGGCGAAGAGGAGGAGGAGGAGGGTGAAGACGCTGAGCCGGCTGGTGGAGGAGCCGACCAGACTCAGCCTGACCGTGCCTCCAGCACCACGTCGTGCGCGAGTGCGTCGCCTGCCACTGGTGGTGACCAAGCCGAGACCCGCTAGGCGGCCACTCCTTCAGCCGGCGACGCCGTTTCCACCGACCAGCCTGGCTCCCGCACCGCGCCCTTGTCTAGTCTGCCATCTTTTGTTTTCTTGTCTTGTCACTTTTGGAACAATATTCTGTTAAGTCTGCACAATTCCACCCACTGGGGGTGTATTTGAACTTATGTCCGTAGCCGGCCTGTTGGGGGCTTTATATGTATATATAACTTATGCATGCATTTGGCTTTTCCTCATACTTTGCTTTTCGTCCTTCTGCTGTTTCCTTTGCCGCCCTTCCTTGGTTGCCGCCTCCCCAGTCAAACAGTTGCTCTGCAATATGTAGCTGGAGGAGTGCTTGGCCAACTGGGGGAGGGAAGTACTCTAGCTTTGCCGGACTAGAGCTAAGTGTTTAGGAAGCCAGCCAGCCGGCTGTTCTGTCAGCCGGCAAGCGTGGTTGGAGGCCGTCTTTTTGCTATATAAGTTCGTTGGTCCTTAGTCGTTTTTCGTGCGGGCATCCTTTCTGCCTCGCCTCTTGCTAGTCGGACAGTCGGTTATTCGAGCTGTGACTTTCAACAAGAGAGGACTCGGGAGCCGGCACACTACTTGTCTGACTTCAGGTAGAACTTTTAATATAGCTCAAGGCGGCCAGTCCCCGGGCCGACTAGTCGAACCCGGTGCCCAACAAGAAATCAAATGTAGTAATACATTCATGGATATGACACTCGTCATTCATAGATAAACAAAGGCAGTCCCCGAGTACTGTTCGGGGGGCCTATTGGTTCGTACTTAATACAAAAAAGGGTAGCATGATACATACTGCTTTTAACTGTCAAATCTTCTCAGGAGGTTCGCGTTCCATGGTCGCTCCGACTCCTTGCCGGAGTCGTCTCTCTTGCGTGCTCTTGGTTTTTGCGCGTCGATCAGGTAGTAGGAATCGTTGCCTAGTGCCTTGCTGATGACGAAGGGGCCTTCCCAAGGGGCCGAGAGCTTGTGCTGGCCGGCTGTTCGCTGGATCAGTCGGAGCACAAGGTCGCCCTCTTGGAAGGATCTTGGCTTGACCTTGCGGTTGTGGTAGCGGCGCAGCCCTTGCTGGTAGATGGCGGACCGACTGAGTGCTAACAGTCGGCCTTCTTCCAGTAGGTCGACGCCGTCTTCTCTTGCTTCCTTGGCCTCCGCCTCCGTGTACATGGTGATCCGAGGCGAGTCGAACTTGATGTCGGTTGGGATGACCGCCTCGGCACCATATACGAGGAAGAACGGAGTGAAGCCGGTTGACTTGTTGGGTGTAGTGCGCAGACTCCAGAGGACAGCCGGCAGCTCATCAAGCCAGCAGCCGGCTGATCGCTCCAGTGGTACAACCAGTCGGGGCTTGATGCCGGAGAGGATGAGTCCATTTGCTCATTCGACCTGGCCATTTGACTGCGGGTGGGCAACAGACGCTAAGTCCAGTCGGATGCCCTGCGTCGCGCAGAAACGTGCCAGTGCTCCTTTGGCGAAGTTTGTGTCGTTGTCGGTGATGATGCTGTGCGGCACGCCGTGCCGAGTAGTGATGTCAGTGATGAATGTCACGGCAGTCGGCCCGTTCAGCTTCTTGATCGGCTTTGCTTCGATCCACTTTGTGAACTTATCCACAGCGGCAAGTAGATGCGTCAAGCCGCCGCGGGCTGTCTTGAAAGGGCCCACCATGTCCAGTCCCCAGACGGCAAAAGGCCAGGTGAGGGGAATGGTCTTGAGTGCAGAAGCCGGCAGGTGTTGCTTGGAACTAAAAACTTGGCATCCTCTGCAGCTCTTGACTATTTCTTTAGCATCCTCCAAGGCAGTTGGCCAGAAGAAACCATGGCGGAAAGCCTTGGCCACAAGTGATCTTGAGGCTGCGTGGTGGCCGCATTCGCCTTGGTGGATATCCTTGAGGATTGCCACTCCTTTTTCTGGCTCGACACAACGCTGGAAGACTCCAGTGATGCTGCGCTTCACAAGCTCTCTGTTGATTATTGCATATGCTGCGGCTCGTCGTTGCACTAGTCTTGCTGAGATCTCATCAGCCAGCAGCTCTCTGCTGACTAGGAACTTGAGGAAGGGCTGGGCCCATGATGGAGCTGTGACTTCTTCTTCTGTTAGTGTAGCCACCATGACTCGGGTGGGTGGGTTGGGTGGCGCGGAATTGGAGTCGGCCATCGCTTCTTGTGTCGTTGCAGTCCCCGGGCCGACTACTGCAGTCCCCGGGCCGGGTTCTGAAGTCCCCGGGCCGGGTGCGACTATGGCAGTCCCCGGGCCAGTTGTCGAAATCCCCGTGCCGCCTGCGGGGTTCCTCCAGTCGGATCCGGCCGCATCTGGCGCAGGCGGTACGAAGATGGAGTCCGACTCTGGAGACGGCTTGATGGATGGCTTGAGGAGGCGCTGGAGGGAGACGCCAGTCGGTATGGCTTGTCGGGTGGAGCCGATCCGTGCTAGGGCATCTGCTTGGTCGTTGTCGGCCCTTGGCACGTGAAGGAACTCGCACCCTTCGAAGTATCCGCTGATCTGCTGGACAAGGAATCGATAGCTCGCCATGTTTGCGTCCTTGGCGTCCCAGTCGCCAGACGACTCCTGGACCACCAAGTCTGAGTTGCCGTAACACAGGATCCGGCGTATGCCGAGCTCTTTGGCTAGCCGGAGCCCATGTACGAGCGCCTCGTACTCGGCCACGTTGTTGGAGGCGGCGAAGTGGATCTGCAGTGTGTACTTGAGCTTGTCGCCTTTGGGAGAGGTGAGGACGATGCCGGCTCCCAAGCCGGTGCGCATCTTGGACCCGTCAAAGTGCATCCGCCAATGGGTAGAGTCGGGAGCCGGCGGTAGGTACTGGGTCTCGGGCCAGTCGACGAGGAAGTCGGCCAACGCTTGGGACTTGATGGCGGTGTGGGGTTGGTAGAAGATCGTGTAGGGCGCCAGTGCAATAGCCCATTTAGCCACCCGGCCGGATGCATCCCGGCTGCCTATGATCTCGGCGAGCGGGGCGGTGCACACGACCGTGATGGGGTGTTCTTGGAAGTAGGGCTTCAGTTTCTTGGCGGCGAAGTATACCCCATAGCACATCTTCTGGTAGTGCGGGTAGTTCTGCTTTGAGCTGGATAGCACTTCGCTTAGGTAGTACACCGGCCTCTGGACTAGCTGGGCTCGGCGTTCTTCCAGGCGCTGGACCACAACAACAGTACTGACTACTCGGCTAGTCGCAGCGATGTAGAGGAGCATGGGCTCCTTTTCAGTCGGCGCGGCCAGGACAGGCGGAGTGGTCAGCATTTTCTTCAACTCATGGAAGGCTTGGTCGGCTTGGTCATTCCACTCGAAGTGAGTGGACTTCTTCATGAGTCGGTACAGGGGGAGAGCCTTCTCTCCTAGTCGGCTGATAAAACGATTCAGGGAGGCCAAGCAGCCGGTGAACTTCTGCACATCTCGCAGTTTGGTGGGAATCTCCATCCTCTTGATGGCCTTGATCTTGACGGGGTTGCACTCGATGCCGCGGTCGGAGACCAGGAAGCCTAGCAGCTGGCCCGTTGGTACTCCGAACACGCACTTCTCGGGGTTGAGCTTGATTTGGAATCGGCGCAAGTTGGCGAATGTTTCTTGAGATCTTCCAGCAGGGTACCGCGCTTCTCTGTCTTCACCACAATGTCGTCTACATAGACGTGGGCATTTCTGCCGAGTTGTTTCAAGAGGCATTTCTGCATGCAACGCTGAAAAGTGGCGCCGGCATTCCTCAAGCCGAACGTCATAGTCAGGTAGCAGAAAGCTCCAAATGGTGTGATGAAGGCAGTCTTCAGGCGGTCTGCTGGGTCCAACTTGATCTGATGGTACCCTGAGTAGGCGTCCAAAAAACTCAACAGCTCGCATCCGGCTGTGGAGTCTATCACTTGGTCAATCCGTGGCAGAGCAAACGGATCCTTTGGGCAGGCCTTGTTTAGGCTGGTGTAGTCTATACACATACGCCACTTGTTATTCTTCTTCAGAACCAGAACTGGGTTGGCAAGCCACTCTGGAAAGAACACTTCCATGATAAAGCCAGCGGCAAGGAGCCGGGCTATCTCTTCTCCCACGATTCTTCGCTTCTCTTCTGACAGTCGGCGGAGGGGTTGCTTGACCGGCTTCGCGTCGGCGCGGACATGTAGTTTGTGCTCGGCGAAATCCTTCGGGACACCCGGCATGTCCTTTGGGGACCATGCAAAAATGTCTCGATTCTCACGGAGGAAGTCAACGAGCTCGCCTTCCTATTTACTGTCCAAGTTCGCCCCAACGACAGCGAACCTCTCCGGGTTCTCCGGGTCCAGAGGTATCTTCTTCGTCTCTTTGGCAGGCTGGAAGGAGCCCTGCGCATCACAATCTTTGGGGTTGGGGGACAGGGCCGGCTCCTTGCCGGCCATGGCCACAACCCGCTCCAGCATCTTCTTCTCTTCTGCCACCACGAGGGACTCGGCCAGCCAGCTGCTGGCCATGGCACACTCGATGGACTTCTTGTAGTCGCCGGCTACCGTGATGATCCCCTTTGAGCTCGGCATCTTCATCTTCAGGTAGGCGTAGTGGGGCACAGCCATAAACTTGGCCAGAGCAGGTCGGCCAAGCAAAGCATGATAGAGGCTCTCCAAATCCACTACCTCGAACCAGATCGCTTCTCGGCGAAAATGATCTTTGTCTCCGAAGAGAACGTCCATTTTAATCTTGCCGATTGGGGAGCAAGACAAGCCGGGGACGATACCATGGAACACGGTCCGGCTCGGCATAAGCTGCTTCACCTTGATGTTCAGCTTCTCCATGGAATCGCGGTACAGTATGTTGATACTGCTTCCGCCATCTATCAGGACACGGGAGAATCGGGCAGCTCGCCTCTCCGTCGCGAGGGTGACATCCAAGACCATTGCATAGGAGCCAGGAGAGGGCATCACCTCTGGGTGGTCGGCCTGGCTCCAGCTGATTGGCTTTTCCGACCAGTGCATGAACTCGGGGGCGCTAGAGGCGACTGCATTGACTTCTTGATGCTGACGGCGCCGACTGCGCTTGTCGTCGGCTTGACTAGTAAAGACGACGTAGGCGGCATGCTCTTCAGGGAATTCGTCTTGGATGGCACCGACCGCCGGCCGAGCCGCCGGCTGCTGGGGGGCTGGAGGCGGCGGACCGGGAGGCGGAGGCGGCAACAACCCCTCGCCCTTGGTGATTCGCGTGAGCCAGTGGCATTTTCGGGTCGTGTGGTTAGACGGCTTCGCGCCGCTGTGGAACTTGCACGGGGCGTCAAGAGCCTGCTCGTAAGAGAAAGCCGGCCTGCCACCCTTCTTCTTGGGAGCAGGCCACTCTTCGAGCTGCTCATCTTCAACTGTGGCCACCAGCCGACTGGTGGAAGTCGGCATGGGGGCCTTGCGCTTGTGATCATTTTGGTAGGGGCGCCGATTGGGGTCGCCAGCCGGCGTCTTGGGAGCCGGAGCAATCACCTTCCCCGAGGCGTCTACTCGAAGCTCGGTCTTCATCGAGGAGTCGGCCGTGGCGTATTTGTCCGCGATGACCAGCAACTCGTCGAGGGTAGCCGGCTCGTCGCAGAGGAGTCGGTGCTTGAGGAGGGTGCCCTCTCGGCACCCGGCGGTAAAGTACTCGATGGCCTGAACCTCGTGCACCCCCTCGCAGGAGTTGCGGAGCTCGGCCCACCGCGTGAGGTAGTCGCGGGTCGACTCGTTGGGCCCTTGGACGCAGAGGGAGAGCTGGCGAGGCTTGGGAGGCCGCTTGTAGGTGCTGGTGAAGTTGCGGACAAAGACTTCCGTGAAGTCCAGCCAACTGTTGATGCTGTAGGGCATGAGGCTGTTGAGCCATGTGCGCGCCGTGCCTTGCAGCATGAGGGGGACGTACTTCACGGCGACGCGCCGATTGCCATTGGCTATGCTGACAGCCGTGTAGTAGTCGATGAGCCAATCTTCCGGCTTCACTAAGCCGTTGTACTTGGGCGTGTCTCTGGGGAGCGAGAACCCTTTGGGGAAGGGCTCGTCGCGGATGCGGGGGCCAAAGCATGGCGGTCCGACATCGTCTTCTTCTTCTAACGCCAAGGATCGAGCAAGGCGGTCGATCCGGTGGCGGGCGTCATTCTCGCCGACTCCTTCTCGGCGGCCGAGTCGGTCGCCAAGAGTCGGGTGTGTGATAGGCGGCGGGGTGAGACGTCTTTCTCTTCGACGCGGGGGAGGAGGCAGATTTCCTTGGTGCTCCACCGCTCGCGGGCGGCCTTCCGCGTCGCGCTTGATGGTGATGCCAGTCCGGCTGCGGCTGGCAGCCGGCTCCTTGTCTTTCTTCTGGCGTGCGCCGCTCGTAGTCGGCGAGCGGGACGTCGCGGCGTGCTCCCTGCGCGGGGGGTGACTATCAGCACGGGCGCCGGCTTCGTGCCGTTCCGCAGCCGCGTCGATCAGCTGCTCGATCCGTCTTGTCATGTAAGGGAGCTCATCGGCTCCCAGCCCATTGAGCTCTTCTACAGCCGCCTGAGCGGCTCGCGGATTCTCGAGCGGGGTGGCGTAGACGGGGTGATCTGCCCCCAGCATGCTAGCGACGGCCGCGCCGCGTTTCTGGACGAAGCCGGCTCGACTCGGGCCGCTAGGCGGCGGCGTACCGAAGGCGGCGCGGTCGACTTCGCGCTGGTGGGCCTCGGTGAGGCGTCTCATGGAGGCTATCTTATGGCCTTCCACGATGAGGGCGAGGCGGCGTGCCTCCAGGGTCTCGGCGTCGGCGTCGACCGGGATGGGGACGGAGAGGTCGTGCATCGCCGCTTTCAGGGTGTGTGGGCATTCTCGCCCGAGTTGGCGACGTGGCTGATGACCAACACTTCGGTGACAGCGCTGCTGCCGCTGTCAGCTCGAGGGAGAGGATCGTCGAAGACCACCACGTCGGAGGGGTAAGCGTCGAGCGATGCCGTGTCGGAGTCGACGAGCATCGGGTCGGTGGAGCCGACCGACTCCACATCTGCAGCAGGCTCGCTGGAGACGTGAAGCTGGTCGAGGAGGCTCACGAGGCGGCTCTCGGGGTAGTCCGTGCCTGCGTCGGACGCAGGCTCGTCGGAGATGCGAGTCTCGCCGAGAAGATCGGCGAGGCAGCTCGCTGCGCAGGCGTCGTCGACCCCTTGCAGCGCGTCGAAGCAAACGCCATCGGGAGCAGCAGGCTGGCTGCGCTCGCGGGGGAGGAAGAGGGTTCCCGTCCAGAACAGGTCTCCGGACGACGGTGCACCTGGCCCCATGGTGGGCGCCAAATGTCGGGTGGTAGGTGCGACATATGCCAACGGGTGGCTTATCATTGTGGGTGCCAATAAGACGTCGCCGGTGCCTGGAAACGGGATGAGGCGAAGACATGCACGCCGGCAGATCTTACCCAGGTTCGGGGCTCTCCGAGGAGATAACACCCCTAGTCCTGCTCTGCGGGGTCTCCGCATGATCACTAGATCAAGAAGGGTAGCTACAATCGCTCCTAGAGCTGTTGGGTTCGAGGGAGAAGAAGAACAAGGCTAGCTCTTGCTTCTCTCTCTCTCTATGGTCTGTGTGTAATGCTAAGAAGCCAACCCTTTGCATGGGTGCCCCGGGGGGTTTATATAGGCCTACCCCCCGGGGGTACAATTGTAATCCGGCTGGGTACTAGTCCCAGCCGTCAGTGTCTATGCTCGCCGGCTTCTCCGCCGGCTGTTGGGGCCCGCCGACTGGTGGGTCCCGCCGGCTGCCGGCCTCTTGGTCGACAGGCCGGCCCCACCGCCTAGGGTCTTGTCGGCGGCAGCTTACTGTAGCCTCGCCCCTGATGACGGGGGCTTCGTTGAGGTAAGCGTGGCTACAGTGGGCCGCCTCGAGGGCTCTCACTGTAGCCTTACCTCGTCTTGTCTCCTTAATGTGGCACATGCTTCGAGGGAGGGGGTGGCCGGCTTCTGGGGGCCGGCTGCGCCCTTGGCCGACTGGAGGAGGCCGGACCGCCTTCGCGCCTCTCTCTGGCTGGAGGGGCCCGCCCCCCGCGGGCCGTACTAGCGTCTGCCGTGGGTGACGTCGAGGCTAGCATGGCTACAGTGCCGAGCCGGATGGGAGATGGCCGTCCCGTACGGCGTCCTGTGGCCATGCCTGCCTCGGGCTTCGGGGGTAGTGGGCCGCACTGTGGCCACAGCCCGTCTTGTCACCATTATGTGGCGTAGCTTTGGTGGTTGCGGTCTTGGCCGGCTTCTTGGAGTCGGCGTTCTTCGAGGCCGGCTTCTGGGAAGTCGGCATCCTTTACGGCCGGCTTCCTGGAGTCGGCCACCCCGCGGTTATCCTGGGGGGGGTTGCTGAGGCTGGGTCGCCTTCCGTGAGTCGGCTTCAGAGGTAGCCGGCCAGGGAAGGTGGTCCAATGCTTGGAGTGCTTGAAGGCCCAAAGGCCTGATAATTTTTTGGAAGAGCCAGGGGCATTCGGTTAGGCTACCCGTGGCCATTTACTCCGACAGGCATTCAAACAAAGCATGTCTAAACTAAGCAAATGACATAGCAATGCAAGATACCATACGCACGATATGAGCAACATAACCCTGCCAAGTTAGAGCATGCACCTCGGGGGGAGGAATAAGACTGGTCATCTGTCTCTGAATCCTCCTCTAAGGAGCTCCATAACCAGCAAGACCTGCGCTTCGTCAGATAGCATTGTCTGCTCTGAAGACCTTGTTTCCACTTCAGATTTTTCCATGACCGTGCCGAATGGCTGATGCACATGAAGAGTAATTGAATGTACTAAAATTGTTGACAAATTTAACACGTAATAAAAAATGATGGCATGATATAATTCACATATAAGATGACTGGCTAACCAGGGTGGCATTGCAAAATCCACATATATGATGCCTGGCTAAACAAGATGGCATTGCATGATTCACATATACGATAAAGAAACTAAACAGATGGCATTGACACAAAGCATGTCTAAACTAAGCAGATGACATATTTGATGTATACAGTAAGCAATGCAAGGCACCATATGCATGATATTATCAACATCAGCATGCCAAGTTAGAGCGAAGACCTCAGGGGGTAAATAAGAGTGGTCTTCTCCTTCTGAATCCCCCTCAGAACAGTTATCTTCCTCTTGATTACGATCGAAATGGGTGGAGGGAGGCTGCCTTTGCGCCCACCATGGAGCGACGTCTGCATGAAATTTTATTGCCACGCAAGGCTCGTCTCTTTTGATCTACATGTTCAGTTCCATTGTGTACAATAATTGACATGCATAGGAATAAAACATAGTGAGATTATGTAAGGAGTGCATGCACAAATCCAGAGTGATGGTAGCAAACTATGGATAGACCCAAAACCAATGATGGCAGGCAAATAATAGCTTTAGTTAAAAAATACAAATAATGGCTCCTTTAATGTTTGTTTGCACCCAACATGAAACTCATAGTAGACACCCGAGATTAACCAGAGAGTAGACAGATAGTACTGATTGCTGCCCCAATATGTACCCCACAACCATTTAAAAACTCAAGTTTCAGCATTAGTTAGGACCTGACTCAGAGTCTAATAGGTGAACACGACGATAAAGTAGCATGTCATCATATTAAGCGATGCATAACGTAAGCAGACACGAAAGAGTGCGACCTCTCTTGCGGACCTGTGTAGTCCTCAAGGTCATCTGCTCAGTTGATGATGGTAATGCAGTTGTCGTGGCTGCCGGCGGCAGCGAAGAAGATATGAGGCGGTGAAAGACAGTCCGGAGAGCGGATCCCTACTGTGGTGGACCCTTCCATCATTGGAGCAGCTGAGCTGGGGTGGAACACGGCACAACAGGAGCAGGACAAACCACACAATGTTTTCTTTGACACATATCTGTAACAAAAGTAATTGTGTAAGGGCTTGTTTGAATTTGAGGATTCTAACAATGTAGGGATAGGATATAGACAGGAATAGGATAGGAATGCACGTGCAAAACATAGAATTTAAAAACATAGGATTTCTGCCAATTTGGGTGTTTGATTCACAAGAATTGGAAGATCACAGGATGCAAAGAAGCATGGTGAGATTAAGTCAAACCACAAGTGTACAACCTCTTTGACGAAGCCATGTCGATCTCAGCGTGATTGGGTTGGTCGGTGAGGATGCTCCGGCTGACTTGGCTATCGGAGGAGGGGAAGAAGATCTTAGGCGTCTGGAGATGGAGCCCGGGGTACTGCTCCGCTGTGATGGAGGGTTTCGTCGTTGGAGCAGCTCCGCTGAGTTGTACGACGCTGAGGCTGAAGCAGGACAAGAGTGACAACGTTAACCTGAGTGGAATTCTAATAGCATTTCCAATAGATGACGTAAAAACATAACCACAAAGTGCTAGATGTAAAATACATCAGCCGCTCATCTCTGAACTTAACTGTTGAAACTGAATTTAACTTTCAAAACTGAATTTTACTGTCGAAACTGAATTTTACTGTCGAAACTGAACGCACTAGTAGCAGAAAAGCAGTAGCAGCAGCAGCGCGTGCGAGAGCCAGCTGGTCATGTAGCAGCATCAGGTGAGGCTACCCTGAGCCGCCAGCCACCACCGGGCAAACAGCCGCCCCCCGTCGCCTCCGGCCGGCGGTGCGCCGCCCCACCCGCCCCAAAACCACTCCCCATCGCCGGTCCACCGCCGCCCCAGCCATCCCTCTAGGCCCCCGTGCCGAGCTTTTTCTCCGGTGATTCCCATGCCACCGCCCCACCACTGCCGGCAACCACCGCCCCCACCCTGAACCCTAAGATAGATACTGGGGTACCTCTCCGGCGAACCCCCTCCCTGCTGCGACTGAAGTGTAGCTAAATCGGAGCAGCATCGCAAGCAAGAGCAAGAGCGAGAGAAGCAGCGCAAGCAAGTGCAAGAGCAAGAGCAAGAGCAAGAGCAGACCAAGCAGGGGACTGAGGGCAAGTGCAGAGCAGTAGCGCGAGCGAGAGCTAATGCAGCAACAGCTCCTACTGATGTGGACGTCGCTGCTGAGGGAGCGACGCCGTGGAGGAAATGGTCGGCGACGCCCTGGATGGAGCCACGCCATGTCAGCTCAGGACCGAGCGCCGGCAGCACTATGAGATCGAATCAAGAAGAAAATGCGGCGATTAGTGTACAACCTCTTTGGTGGCGCCGATTAGGCCTCAGCTTCATCCGAGGAAACGGTGATGATGATGCTCTTCCGGTGGTGCAGGTGAAGACGACGGTGTGGGAATGGAGGTGGCGCAAAAGACGAGGGGAACGTCGGGGCAGCTCCTTGGAGGTGGAGGACGGGGAGGCTGAACCGGCGGGACGAGGAGATCGACGACGGATCCTCATCCGGTACGGTGGATGAGGGACATCAACGTGTTGTTGTGGACGACGTCGTCGGGGAAGAGGCTCCGGCCGGGTGGCGGACGGAGGAGGGTATGGGGCTTTGCGGGTTTTCACGGCCTCGGTGTATGATTGGGTGGGCGGATTGGATGGGAGTGGGGAACCATGGCTTAGGGGCGAGCTTCTCCGAAATGTGGGGTAAGTTACGAAAGTACCCCCACCGATTTGAGCTAGGCGGTTCTTTCGGTTCAGGGGTATCACGGGCATATCGCGTGTCGGGATTTCACAGGAGGTGGGAGTTTCTGCGCGCGTTGTAATTTTGGAATAGCAAGGTGCGGGTTTAGATGGAGGGAGTTGTCGGAGCAAAATGGGACAAAGATATATCTTAAATATTTTGGGAAAACAATGCGCGGGTTGAAATTTCCGAACAAGCCTAACGTGTACTCTACCAAATCAATTCGCACTTCCATCGACGAAAAGACAAAATTAATCAATTCGTAGCACACAAGAGAGTCTAGTCCTTTGTACTGTACCAAATCAATTCGCACTACATATGTCATTCAAAACTATGAATTCATGTTATGTTCAATTAAAATATTTCGCTACGTGTATAATGCATGAACGTTTTAGTGCATTCCAAACGTATATACTACCGCTTCAATATGAACTAAATTTGAATTCATTTCTCTATTTGAATAAGATCTACAATAATGATTGTTGTGAAGTCAAACCATTTGAATTCGTTTCTCTATTTTAATAAGATCTACAATCATCATTATTGTCATGTTAAACCATCATTTGTGTATTATCTTCACAGCACACCACATGATTACTCTCGAGTTAGATATGAACTATTTGTACTATATGAACTCGAACTCGATTTTTTGAATCCACTTTATGTTGTTTTCAAATCACAGTACATTTCAAGCTCTAGCTAGATCTTCTTAATCTAAACCATGTCTCATATGTATAATGTGTTTATCACATAATGTATGGTGCCCCACCCCCTACGCCTAAGTATTTAGATGTGAGTTGCAAACACCACACATTACCACAAATTCAAATAAAATGTGAGATTGTTCGATATATAGTATTGTTTAGATTGTTCGATATTTAGTTGTAAGCTGTAAACGCCACACATTATCACAAATTCAAATAAAATGTGAGATTGTTCGATGTATAGTATGGTTTAGATTGTTCGACATTTAGCTGTGAGTTGCAAACGCCATGCATTATCACATTATGGTATAACATGTGCAAAACCATAGCAGGCGTATCACCGCTATATTCATGCATGCATATATGTTTATAACACTATGATCTCCTATTCAAATATATGAATCCACTTTCATATCAAATTATGATCTTTGTTAGTCTCTTACACCCACACAATCCTCTAACCTTTGTAGCTAGCACTAACTTTCTCTCGTGCACGCACGCGCCCTCCTCGCCCTCCCCCTCCCTCAGCATTCAATCCGTCGCGCACATTCATTTTTTTTCTTTAGTTCGTCCTCCCACAGTCTCCACAACTCCTTTCCAACGCACACTGATCGATAAACCTCCCCAGCGATGTCTGCCTACAACATACACACGCACCTTCCATCTCCTCCTTTCTATGTCCATGCCTCGTGTCTCTCATACGGTCCCACACACGTGTAAACTCTCGCCCCTCTTTTCATCGATCTCACAACCGCACACTCCTCCCCTTATCTAGCTAGTAGCTCAGCCTCTCGCACCACCTCCTATAGCTCCATTCTATCTGTCTATCCGTCTCGTTGGGCCTTATTTGCCTCTAACAAATGGATGTACACTGACCGATCTCCTGCTATAAATATAGCTAGCTAGGTCCTTATAACTCGTTTTTTCACACGCGTCGATAGATCTACCTCATTAGCTATGTCTCTCCCTTCCTCTGACAAACAACAATTGATCTACCGATCTAGTTAGGTTTGCTTACCAAACACATGGTTCCCCTTCATCATCCATGCATGCGTCCTGACAGATCCATCACGCACAGGCACACACAGAAACACACCGCCACTCTTAATGATAATATTGCAGTTCTACCCTCAGTTTGTCTAGTAGGCCTCTCCCACCATCTTCGAGAAGCAACTCCATCACCAGTCCAGCACTCTACACCTCTCCCTCTCTCTCTCTCTCCTCTCTCTCTCTCTTTGTCCCAACCTATCTCATGTCCTTCAGTTATGTATGGATGTCGACCACTCTCCCTCAAGACATAGTTGGGTCTCTCCTTCTCAACACATATACGAGTCGTTCTACCTCTCTAGTTAGGCCTCTGCCTCCCCCTCTCCCCCCACCCACCGATACATCGAGTGCTCTAGTCATGTCTCCCTGCCACACACAAACTTGCCCTGTGCCCTCTGACGATCCGGTAGGCCAGTCGCCCTATATCTTTGACTTGCACACACACAATTTAGATGGCTCTCTTCATCAATCTCGCACCCAGCCACTTGATCCTCTCTTTGACTCTATCGTGATATATGACCCTCCCTCTATTCTCGTGGATCGCCCGCTCTATATATGATATGTATAGGCCTCTATTTCACACACATTGCATGCCAAATTTTGTTTGAGATGTCATCGACACATATTCCCACGGATACATTCACGAAATCACCCCCCCCCCCTCAAACAAAAAACACTCACGAATGCACACGCCATCTTTCTAGGTTTGTATATCTCACACACAACCACGTAGGTGCGGGACGTGCACGAAGAGAAGAGGTGCACGCATGGCGCACGTACTCCCGTCTCTTTCCCAACCACACCCGCGCGGGTATAGAGTGGAGCTCATTTCTGTATGAAAAGGCAACCCACAAAGTAATTTGACACGTGTACTGGTTGTCCACTTGATGGAGGATCGTCTGCCACAGGTGGACAAACAAATTGCGACTTGACGCGTTATATTAAAAAAGAGGCAAACAATGTGGGGCCTACCTTAGAGACAAGGTTCTATACACTCGAGATGCTCTGTACGTATTACTTTTGATGTGTCCCGTCAACTCGCAAAATGAGGAGAAGCTTGCTTACTACACCGTCTCCCCCGCCCATGGGTGCGGTGGCTCGCAGGACGAGGTGAAGCTTGCTTACTACTACTCATTGTATATTGGTTTATTGGGCCCCATTGTATATTGTGTCAAATTTTGACTATAGATTGAACTAACAAAACGTTCGTGCATGTTACCAAAAATTATATCATTGAAAACTATGTTGAAATACGAATCCAAAGATATAAGTTTTGTTGACATGCATTAACATTTTGTTAGCTAAATATTTTGTAAAAATTTGGCACGAACTAACAAGGTGACCTATAAACCAGGACGGAGGTAGTAGTACTACGCCTTACGCCCGCTCCCTCGCCCACGCGCCCGGTGGCTCGTAGGACGAGGAGAAAATTTTATTACTCCCTCCGTTACTCCACGTCCCTACCTTGGTTAGAGAGATTATCATATTGTTTGGAATATATGTCCTTAGATTTCAATATGAACTACTAGTACATACTCCAAACACTGATGTATATAGACGTATTTTAGAGTGTAGATTCACTCATTTTGCTCCGTATGTAGTCCATATTGAAACGGACATAATTGTACGCACTCTCCCTCGCCCCTCGACCCTCGCCCACGTGGTGGACGTGCAGTAATTCATTCGGTCTCATATAGCCAGAATGATATTTACTGCAGTACTATTATTGCTCGACTTCCCGAAGAGGCGAAGAACCAATCGCAAGGTTAATATTTTGGAGATGCCAAGGGCAAGGCTTATAGGAGAACGAGTAGTAGGCGCCGCGTCATTTATAAATAAAGTTTTTTTCTTCAGTGGAACGTACGCAATATAAATAGCTTCATATGAGAGAAAAGGAAACCACTCCACTATATACATAGGCAGGACGAGCCTACACAGTTGCTTGCTAGGGTTGCTCTCTTCACACTCTCTCGCACAAAACGACTTTGTCCACATCTCTAACATCCCGGCAGACGTGGTGGATGCTTAGTGTAGATGCGGTCGCCATCGCCGACGGCGAAAACCCACTGTCGGCAAGTCCCGATCAGGGGTCCCCGCCGTTCTCTCTCACAAAGCAGGTGAGGTTGTGTAACAGCCCCAAAATTGGGTTATCAATTTT
Source organism: Triticum aestivum (assembly GCF_018294505.1). Lineage (NCBI taxonomy): Eukaryota > Viridiplantae > Streptophyta > Magnoliopsida > Poales > Poaceae > Triticum > Triticum aestivum. Next base: position 255,928,577 of record NC_057799.1, on the reverse strand, counting down.
TGTGCTGTTATTCTCTCCTGGCACTCATTTTCAAAATTTTCTCCTGAGTTTGTTGGATGACCCTGAAAAAAAATTGTCATTTCCAACCTTTCAAAATCCTGCTCATGTCTTTTTCAGTGGGCAAGACCTCATTTGCATCAGCTCAATTCCTCTTAAACCCTAATTCCAAATTTTTGGAATTTGGATATGCCCTTGTGATTACAAAGGAGCCACCATTTTCCTTGTTCTGTTGATCCTCCCAATTGATCCCAGAGATCATCCTATCTTTCTTAACCTTGGATATGCAAAAATATTGCTAAGTCCAATGCAATATTTTTGAATTATGATTTATTCCTTTTCTTGCCTTTCTGAGGAATAAAATCCAAAGGCATATCTAGCCATCTCCTAAATTCATGAGAATTGGTGGAGTTGATGCTTATGCCTAATCCAAGCTCTGGCAAGTATATTGGCCATAATTAAATAAGGAAAATTGCCTTTTCCTATTTAATGCCAATATTGCATTTCTGCCAATTTCCAAAGGAACTACTATTTTTATAGCAGAGAAAATTCCCACATAAATTGTGGAGCTTGTCCTTGCTATATAATCACTAGTTCCATCCTAATATCAAGATTCCACAGTTCAAAATTTGGCACATGATCCAATGCAAGTTTTTGCCTTCTCTGAACTTTTGCAAAGGAAGTGCTTTATTTCTAAGTCCAATTGATCTGCAATTTGGCAGGGTGTTTAACATTGTTAAATAACCCATGGATACCAAAGATGAGCTTAATCCATTCACCCTAGCTCCCTGTGCAATTTTTCAAAGTTTCTGACCAGAACACAAGTTTGTGAAGGAAGTACCTTCATAGTGTTCCTAAATGGGATGAAACTTTTCCATCCTCTCAAGTATCTCAAATCATTATCCTCCACCAAAATTCAGCTCATTTCATTGAACTATGTGAGCACAGGAGCAATTCTTGTTTTCTGTCCAAATTTTTAGTTTGTGAAGCAAGTGTATTTTATCTTGCTCCATTATGGCTGATAATTTTTCCAGGCTTTCTCCTACTCATATAAACTATCTCCACAAGATTGTGGCTCATTTCACTTGACCAATTTCCCTGAGGATTTTTCTGAAGTTTTTGGACAGAAATGATAGCTGTGAAGGAAGTACCATTTTGGTAAGTCCATTTGGTATGAACTTTTTACAGCATCATGGTATGTTCAAATCATCAGGCTTTGCCAAATTATAGCCCAATCCATCACTCCTAGTGAGTGTTTCATCGTGATTAAGTTTCTGGGTCAGTTTTGGTGGTTGTACAGCAACTATGGTAAATAGTTGTCCATTTTACCTCTCCCAGGACCGTAGTCCTTTCTACCCCAAGCCTCCCGGACATCAAGTTTACCATTTACCCTCTCTGGTTTAATCTCTAGGATGTTGCCAAGTTTGCAATAGCAAACTTGTGGAGCTTGTTTCACTCATCTCCATTTGTCTCTGCCCGATCTTTCACCATGGTAACACTCCACGCTGGAAGGACTACGCGGTAGACATGAATTTACATCAGTTAAAACCCCAGAGCATGCCATGCCAGTGGTGACCACGCGTGTAACCAGCCAAAACGGTGGTCTAGCCACTGTGGTCGTC